>NC_141056.1:47917981-47970481 GCF_041138505.1 Cibotium barometz
TCAAAAGACTAAGGAAGACCCAAACTATATGACAAATCAACAATATGGCAATCCTATGAAAAGCTAATGTACCTACATTGATCCACAAAGTAGAATAGATGAGAGCTCTTTCCATCCCCTTAACTTCATTTCACAGTTTTCCTTAAAACTTACATATATAAAAATAACAGACAAAATCTATAATCCTAAAACATTACAGATATACTTATAAAAAGATAATAACAATGTCACAAATATTACAAAAACATTATAAAATCAACATCCAATGTCTTCCAATGACCAAACCAAGCTTAGAAATCTCTCTCTCTCTCTCTCTCTCTCTCTCTCTCTCTCTCTCTCTCTCTCTCTCTCCATGTACATATAAGAGACAAAAAGCCATAAAAAGAGAATTTTCTATAAAAAACCATTAAAAGAGACATTCTCTATAATCTCCATATAAATACTAAGAGATTATATCCACATATATAAATCAATCTGTCTCTCTCTCTCTCTCTCTCTCTCTCTCTCTCTCTCTCTCTCTCACAATGATATCTGAGAGACAAAAAGAACCATCATTATCATTCGAGTCCTTAGAGCCCAAAGTTACAAAAAGAAAATACTGTCATAAGCATTACAAAAGGATCATAACAAAAACTTCTTATCAGTGAACCAAATGAATAATTACATTCCACGTGTTTACAATCTATAACTCATTTTGGTAAGTAAACGACCATCATTATCATTAGAGTACTTAGAGCCCAAACTTACAAAAAAATAATAGTGTCATAAGTGTTACAAAAGGATCATAAGATCAACTCCTAATTGGTGAACCAATTGAGTAATTACATTCCACGTGTTTGCAATCTACGACTCATTTGGGTAAGCAAAGCCCCAAACCTATTCAATGTTACTTTAAGGCTTGATACTTCCATTCCAAGCCTATCAACATGGGCACTTAACTTGTCTTGTTGCTCTTTTATAGCATCAATTGTCTTTCGACAACCAATATCACATAGGTGTGCTCCGAAAGCACCACATGTATCCATTACGCGGAGGTAGGTAGCTTCGACAATATCCTTAATCTCGTGATTGCTACTTATAATGGCAGAAACTGATTCTCGAGTTGAACTGCTCTCCCCACTTCCATGATTTCTTATGCACTGACCAAGACCAGCAATCAAGCTCTCCACATTTAACACATGGGAGTTTGTGTCGTTGACCAAATGGAGTATATTCTTTGATGTTACATTTATTGTCTTCTTTCCATTTCGAGTCTTCTTACCATGGTTACGTCGCACCCACTTAGTAGAGGTTTTTAGTTTCCTCTGACATTGCTTAAAAGCATGCATTATTCGTTGAGTCTTCTCATTATCTTCTCTTACCTCAGATTGTTGAGGTCTTGAATACTCTGCACAATGGCTTCTATCCTGAACGTCCATGGAACACCTCACAATTTCCCCCTCGTTATCCATACTGTACATCATTAAGAAATATATTAATGAAATATTTTTTAAATTTTATTTAATCTAGAAGAAAGTATGGATTATGAAAATAATCGAAACGGTGAATTAGAAACTAAATGACACGTACGTAGAATAGATTAAGACCCAACTACGCTCAAGTAAATGAATGGTAAAAAGGTATCCACATGATGTATATGTATATGTATCTATATGTATATATATATGTATATGCATATGCATATGCATATACATACATATATGGTTGTATATGTATTTGTATATGTATATATATATATATGTATATGCATATACATACATATATATATGTATATGTATTTGTATATATATCTATATATGTCTAAAGGCGGTTCACCTAATTTTAGCTTTTAGGAAACTCATTTAAAAAGATGGATGAGAGTGCGGGCCCAAGGGATTCACCTAGGAATATGTAAAATATCATGTGAGTTTGAAATCTTTAGGTAGTCCTATATATATATATATATATATATATATATATATATTCTATATAAATAAATCTTTTATTTAAAACAAAACAATCCAAATCTTTATCAAACATTAATCAAAAGTCATCAGTTTTTGACTTTTTAGGAACGTTTTGAATTGATGTTTATATTACGTTGAATCATCAATTATAAAACAATTCATTACAACATGCATGTTCCCCATGTAGAGGACACATTGTTTGAACAACATGCATGTTCCCCATGTAGAGCACACATACTGTGCCAACTTTCATAAAGGAATCTGTTCTTGAAGGCGTGTATGTCAATAATTCGAGCATAAGAGGTATGAGGGGCAATGCAATGCAGAAGGGATTTGGTCCCATGGGCTTCTCAGGTATCATAACAAAAACCAAGACAATGATCGATCGTTTCCTTCTGCCATGGCGAAGGGGCTGCCGTTGGCCACACCGTTGACATCAAGCCGTTCATGTGAATAGCCTCCTCTCCCATCCATGAATGCATCGAGTTCAAGGTATAGATAAATATATATAATACATTTTGTTTGAAATCTTTAGGTAGTCCTCTATATATATATATTTATTCTATATAAATAAATCTTTTATTTAAAACAAAACAATCCAAATCTTTATCAAACATTAATCAAAAGTCATCAGTCTTTGACTTTTTAGGAACGTTTTGAATTGATGTTTATATTACGTTGAATCATTAATTATAAAACAATTCATTACAACATGCATGTTCCCCATGTAGAGGACACATTGTTTGAACGACATGCATGTTCCCCATGTAGAGGACACATACTGTGCCAACTTTCATAAAGGAATCTGTTCTTGAAGGCGTGTATGTCAATAATTCGAGCATAAGAGGTATGAGGGGCAATGCAATGCAGAAGGGATTTGGTCCCATGGGCTTCTCAGGTATCACAACAAAAACCAAGACAGTGATCGATCGTTTCCTTCTGCCATGGCGAAGGGGCTACTGTTGGCCACACCGTTGACATCAAGCCGTTCATGTGAATAGCATCCTCTCCCATCCATGAATGCATCGAGTTCAAGGTATAGATAAATATATATAATACATTTTGTTTGAAATCTTTAGGTAGTCCTCTATATATATATATATTCTATATAAATAAATATTTTATTTAAAACAAAACAATCCAAATCTTTATCAAACATTAATCAAAAGTCATCAGTCTTTGACTTTTTAGGAAGGTTTTGAATTGATGTTTATATTAGGTTGAATCATTAATTATAAAACAATTCATTACAACACTCATGTATACAATTGCATCGAGTTCAAGGTAGCAGCGCAGTACCAGTTCTGGTTTGCACTTGGAGGAGGCAAAGGCGGTCGAGGAGCTGGAGGAGGCGAAGGCACGACCACGTGGAGCTCAAAGGTAGCAAACTGAGGTGCCTAGCATACATAGAATAACCAAAATTTTTAAAAATTTGAAGGCTAGCCAAAATGCAACCACTTTTTCTCAATCATTTTTTAATTAAAAAACCCAAATTATTCTACACACACTCTCTCTCTCTCTCTCTCTATATATATATATATATATGTGTGTGTGTGTGTGTGTGTGTGTGTGTGTATAACAAAACACGTGGAGGGAGGGCCAGTCTCCCTTAAGCTTCTAAATGAAAATTTATCCTTAAGAAAATATATCATTTTAATATTTAAATATCCATTTTTAAGTTTTACATTCTTACTCTACAAAGAGGAAAAATATTTAATAGGCTATTCACTTCAAAAATGTAATCTAGAATATTAAAAATATTTAATAGACTATTCACTTATAAATGAAAAATTATGCTTAAGAAAATATATAATTTTAATATTTAAATATCCATTTTTAAGTTTTACATTCTTACTCTACAAAGAGGAAAAGTTCAGTAAAGTTCCACAACAACAAAAATGTCAAATCTAGCTACCTTATATATTAGAAACATTCTATCTTATGTTTATATTAGGTTGAATCATTAATTATAAAATAATTCATTACAACACTCATGTATACAATTGCATCGAGTTCAAGGTAGCAGCGCAGTACCAGTTCTGGTTTGCACTTGGAGGAGGCAAAGGCGGTCGAGGAGCTGGAGGAGGCGAAGGCACGACCACGTGGAGCTCAAAGCTAGCAAACTGAGGTGCCTGGCATACATAGAATAACCAAAATTTTTAAAAATTTGAAGGCTAGCCAAAATGCAACCACTTTTTCTCAATCATTCTACACTTTCTCTCTCTCTCTCTCTCTCTCTCTCTATATATATATATATATATATGTGTGTGTGTGTGTGTGTGTGTGTGTGTGTGTGTATAACAAAACACGTGGAGGGAGGGCCAGTCTCCCTTAAGCTTCTAAATGAAAATTTATGCTTAAGAAAATATATAATTTTAATATTTAAATATCCATTTTTAAGTTTTACATTCTTACTCTACAAAGAGGAAAAATATTTAATAGACTATTCACTTCAAAAATGTAATCTAGAATATTAAAAATATTTAATAGACTATTCACTTATAAATGAAAAATTATGCTTAAGAAAATATATAATTTTAATATTTAAATATCCATTTTTAAGTTTTACATTCTTACTCTACAAAGGCGGTCGAGGAGCTCGAGGAGGCGAAGGCACGACCACGTGGAGCTCAAAGCTAGAAAACTGAGGTGCCTGGCATACATAGAATAACCAAAATTTTTAAAAATTTGAAGGCTAGCAAAAATGCAACCACTTTTTCTCAATCATTTTTTAATTAAAAAACCCAAATTATTCTACACTTTCTCTCTCTCTCTCTCTCTCTCTATATATATATATATATATATATGTGTGTGTGTGTGTGTGTGTGTGTGTGTGTGTATAACAAAACACGTGGAGGGAGGGCCAGTCTCCCTTAAGCTTCTAAATGAAAATTTATGCTCAAGAAAATATATAATTTTAATATTTAAATATTCATTTTCAAGTTTTACATTCTTACTCTACAAAGAGGAAAAATATTTAATAGACTATTCACTTCAAAAATGTAATCTAGAATATTAAAAATATGTAATAGACTATTCACTTATAAATGAAAAATTATGCTTAAGAAAATATATAATTTTAATATTTAAATATCCATTTGTAAGTTTTACATTCTTACTCTACAAAGAGGAAAAGTTCAGTAAAGTTCCACAACAACAAAAATATCAAATCTGGCTGGCTTATATATTAGTAACATTCTATCGTACAATAAGTTTCTTCAAATTATTCGATTAAATTTTTACTGAAAACATACGATTCTTTCGAATAAAATGTATAATTCAAATCTCTCTCTCTCTCTCTCTCTCTCTCTCTCTCTCTATATATATATATATATATATATATATATATATATATATATATAAGTTTCTGAATGTCCACCACCATGCATTGACATAGAGGCGGCAGAGAGAGAGAGAGAGAGAGAGAGAGAGAGAGAGAGAGAGAGAGAGAGAGAGAGAGAGAGAGAGTAAAATGATTTTGGATTTTCAAAATAAAAAGTGATTTATTTTGTTGTGTATATATATATAATATATATATACAAACGGCTCCTTCTCTCTCTCTCTCTCCCTCTCTCTCTCTCTTTCTCGAGAGAGTAAAATGATTTTGGATTTTCAAAATAAAAAGTGATTTATTTTGTTGTATATATATTGACGTAGAGGCCGTAGAGAGAGAGAGAGAGAGAGAGAGAGAGAGAGAGAGAGAGAGAGAGAGAGAGAAATCACTTTTTATTTTAAATCATTTTACTCTCTCTCTCTCTCTACCATGTCAACGCGTGGGGATTGACGTAGAGGCGGCAGAGAGAGAGAGAGAGAAAGAGAGAGAGATAAATCACTTTTTATTTTAAATCATTTTACTCTCTCTCTCTCTCTACCACGTCAACGCGTGGGGATGCATGCATGCATCATCTCCCCCCCCCCTCTCTCTCTCTCTCTCTACCGCCTCTACGCCACGTGGAGAAACATGCCATGCATGCATCATCTCCCTGCCTCCCTCCCTCCCTCCCCCTCCCTCTCTATCTCTCTTTCGCCTTTACGCAGAGGCTTGGAGTCGGCTTCTTGCACAGAGGCTTGGAGTCGGCTTCTTGCACGTAAACGCAGAGAGCTTCTCAGCGTTTCTGGGCAAAGCTCTCAGCGTTTCTGGGCTACATCGAGGCTTGGAGAGGCGGCTTGCAGCTTCTCAGTGTTTCTGGGTGCGTTGGTGGAATCTACGTCCAGGCTGGCTGCTGCAGGCTTGGAGTCGGTTTGCAGAGAGCTTCTCACTGTTTCTGGGCGCCGTGGTGGACATGCATGCATCATCTCCCTCCCTCCCTCCCTCTCTCTCTCTCTCTCTCTCTCTCTCTGCCGCCTCTACGTCTAGGCTTGGAGTCGGCTTGTGTTTCTGGTTTTGTGTTTTGTCTTTGAGGACTTGGTCTTTGAGTCAGTCCAGAAAGCTAGCTCTCAGCATTTCACAGCTCTCTGGACTCACTCAAAGACCAAGTCCTCATAGAGAATGTCTCTTTCAACCTTTTTCTCTTCTCTCCTCCATAGCAGCGCCCCTCCCTGCCTCCCTACCTGCCCTTCGTGCCTCCCCACTCTCATGTAAGCACCTTCACAATCACCACCTTCACAATCTGTTTGCATGCAACACAGAGGAGCTGTTGTTGCATGCAAACAGAGGAGTTGTTTTTGTTGTTGGAAGAGGCCATGGGGGCTGTGGGCGGCTCCGTCTTCCATCTCATCAACGCCATGAAGAACTCGCCCAGATGCGGGCTATGGACATGTGCTGCAACCCGACGCTGCACCCTTACGACACCCTTACGACGTGGGCGACAGGCGTATCATCGATGGGGTCCAGGTAGAGCAAACACAGCGCCAACATGCCAGTGTTTGCTCTCTTTCCTCTCTCTCTGTGTTGCATGTATATTCTAGGGCGTTTTTGACGCTATGAGGAATCCTCTTGCGTATTTTGACCTAATTGTGGCTTGCTGTCACTTGCAGATTGCCTAGTTGTTGCTGCAGGTTGCAGATTTTTGACGTAATTGTCCTTTTACCCATGCAGATTGCAGCTCAACATAGTTGTGCTTGGTAGATCTTGGTGTCTCTTTGCTCCTCCGGTTCCATCCCCTGTTTCAGTGGTGCAACATAGGAGTCAGCTGTCAAAAGCGTTCTCCATGGCCATGCGAGGAGGAGGGGGAGGTCCAAACCGACAGGGTGGAAGAGGCAGAGGCGGTGGCGGGAGAGGAGGCGGCCGAGGTGGTGAAGGAGGGACAGGAGGTGGCCAACAGAGATGGTGGGATCCAGAATGGCGAGCAGAAAAGCTGAAACAAATTCGTGCAGATGTAGGTCATCTTGTTTTTTTATCAGTCCCTCTCATCTTTGTATTTTTGCCTTCCCTCATGTGCATACACTATACATATGAATGGCTATACTTGTCGATGGCCTTACACAGAACTGCATGTGACCTCTCCATCCTCACTAACACCACCTACGTTTCTCTGTATCGCAGTCCCGACATGAAAGACGTCTTGGAGTAAAAGCAGACAATGGACATGGAGTAAAAGCAGACAATGCACGTGGAGGGAACCTTAGAAACCTGCACCGTGTGGAGGTCGAGGCGAACAGCAGGCGTGGAACAACAGGCGACTGGAATTGATTGGACCCGGGTATTTTCAAATGCAAGCGTGAACGTCAGGCTTGCAAGGAGGAGGGAGTATTTTGAAATAGGCCCCCCTCCTTTGCCCACGTGGAGGGAGGGCCACTCTTCCCAAACGTTATCCAGAATTCAAATCATATTAGAAGCACGAAATTAAGGTTTGATGAGAATTAAACGTCAGGTGGCTGATCAGAATTGTTTGGCAGAAATTTGTGGAGGCCAGCCATTGTATACGAAAATGGCGACCATTACACCAGGTTCGCTCACATGTCGCCCTTCCTTTCTGTTAAGATTGCATGCTTGCAGATAGCTCCAGAGGCTATCGCTGGAGAGCTTTGCGAACCCTTCAGACACCAACAGAAGAAGAGTCAAGTGCGCAAGGAATGGTGCCCCCTTTCTGTTGTCTTTCTTTTGATAACCTTCAACAAGTTGAATCTTCGATTCTGAAACCCTCATGGATAAAGTCACCACACAGTCCCTGTGGTTAGACAACCATGGTTGGGTTAAAGACTTGCAGGACATGGAGTTAGGAAACAGGGGAGTGAATGGAGGCAGACATTATGGTGATCAGAAATGGTTAAACACTGCAGGGCCTGCATTAACGATGGTTGTTAATGATGGTGATCATAATAACCCGAATCCTAGGCCTGATCAGCATCAAGTGGAAGACAATGGTAGCTGGGAGATGTTCACTTTAGAGGATGCATTTGCTTCTTTGGAACACTCAGATGAATTGCCTTCCATTGAGAATTTCATCTGTATCCTGCAGAAGTGCAGAAAAAGGAGAAACTTTGAGTACGCCCGGCGCATACACATGCATATACTTGGCCATGGAATGGAATCTCATAAGGCTCTAGGAAATCATCTTGTCCCTATGCTTGTGGAATGTGGTCGCGTAGCAGATGCCCAGGTGGTCTTCAATCGGCTGGTGCACCGCAACGAGCATTCATGGACTTCTCTCATACAAGGGTACAATGACTCCGGGGACTCTCAAAATGCTGTTATCTTGCTTGAAAGAATGCAAGAGAATGGTGTGCAACCCAGCAGGCATACTTATGTAGCCCTACTGAAAGCTTGTGCCAGGCTAAAATGTTTAAAACGAGGGCAAGCATTGCATGCGGAGATTATCAAAGAGCACTATGAAAGCGATGTGTTCATCGGCAACACATTGGTGGACATGTATGTCAAATGTGGCTCACTTTTGGAAGCTCAGAAAGTGTTTGACAAGCTGCTTATCCGGGATGTTGTCTCGTGGACCGCATTGCTTGCAGGGTATGCTGAGCATGGGCTTGGTCACGAAGCACTGACCTGCTTGGACCGGATGCGATTGGAGGATGTTGCTCTCAATGATGTCACGCTTGTCTGCAGCTTGAAGGCTTGTGGCAGCATAGGCAAGCTAGACAAGGGTCAAGAACTACATGCTGAGATTGCTAAAGATGGGTATGAAGAAGACCCTTATGTTGGCAATGCATTGGTGGACATGTATGCCAAATGTGGCTCACTTGCAGAGTCTCGTTTTGTGTTTGACAAGATGTCAACTCGAGATGAAGTCTCTTGGAATGCTCTCATTGCAGGTTATGCTGAACATGGGCTTGGTGAGGAAGCCCTGAGTTGTTTGGAACAGATGAAAAAGGAGGGCAAGTCTCCAAATGCTATCACTTTTGTTTGCAGCTTGAAAGCTTGTGGAAGCATAGGAGCGTTCGACAGGGGCAAAGAAATACATGCAGAGATTGACAGAGAGGGCTATGGAGGAGATCTTCTGGTTGGCAACGCTTTAGTAGATATGTATTGCAGGTGTGGCTCAGTTCTAGAAGCACAGACAGTGTTTGACAAGATGCCAGTCCGGGATGTGGTCTCATGGACCACGCTCATGGCAGGTTATTCCGAACAGGGGCTTGCTGGTGAAGCTCTGAACTGTTTGAAAGGGATGCAAAGAGAGGGTGTACGTCCGGACGCTGTAACATATGTCTGGAGCTTAAAATCTTGCAGTAGCATCGGATCCCTCTACATGGGCCGAGAAATACATGCAGAGATTGACAGAGAGGGTTATGGTGGAGACCTTGCAGTTGGCAACAGTTTGGTGGACATGTATGCCAAGTGTGGTTCACTGGAAGCAGCCTGGGAAGTCTTCCACAAACTGCCAGCTCGAAATGTTGTTTCCTGGACTGTATTAATTGCAGGTTATGCTGAACAAGGACTTGGTGAAGAAGCACTGAAACTTCTGGAGCAGATGCAACTAGAGGGTGTGTCTCCAAATGCCATCACATTTGTTTGCAGTTTGAAAGCTTGTAGCACCATCAAAGCCATGTACAAGGGCCGAGAAATACACTGTGAGGTTATCAGAGAGGGGTTTGAAGGGGACCGTTTTGTTGGCAACAGTCTGGTGGATATGTATGCCAAATGTGGCTTGCTTGCAGAAGCACAGGAAGTCTTTGACGAGCTGCTGGATCGAGATGTGATCTCATGGACGGCCCTTATTACAGGGTACGCCAATGGTGGATTCATGGAGGCGGCACTAAACCAGTTCAAACAGATGCAACTGGAGCGCATCTGTGCAGAAGAAATCTCTTGGAATGCCCTGATCATGGGCTATGCCGAAAAGGGAGAAACCGAGAAGACTTTTGAGCTATATGGTCAGATGAATGAACAAGGTCTATTGCCAAATAGAGTGACCTTTTTGAGCATCTTGAAAGCTTGTGCCAATGGAGCAACTTTAGAAACTGGGAAGAAAACTCATGCTCGAATCCACAGTGTCAAGGCCACTGAGAAGGCTCTGGCAAATACTCTAATTGACATGTATAGTAAGCTTGGGAGCATGGCTGATGCTCAGCAGATGTTTGATGCAATGCATACAAGGGACCATGTGACATGGACTGCATTGATGACAGGGTATGCCCGGCGAAAAGAGAGCGGGCACGTTCTTAAGTTGTTTGAAAGAATGAGACAGGAAGGTATACAGCCAGATGGGATCACATTCCTTATTGTTCTAAATGCATGCAGGCTTGCCAGACGTGTTGACAAAGGCCATAAATACTTTGAGGAGATGACCAAGGAGTATGGCATCACTCCAACCACTGAACATCAAGACTGCATGGTGGATCTCCTTGGCAAAGCAGGCAGAGTTGATGAGGCTGTGGCTATGATCTTGTGATGAATGAATGTATGCTATGTTGGTGGGGGATACTTTTTTAAGTTTGAGAATATGTTATATATGTAATTATATTAATGATAGCCAACATCGCGTCCAGCGGCTGCAGCCAGTGGAGTTCAAACTCAGGCACCTGCCTTGAGATTTAAACTACTTGCCAAAGCTGAGCTGACCCCGGCCTTGAGGGTGCTGAGATTGAAAAATAGGGGTAGCACCATTCTCACAACAACACTTGAGTGAGTAAGATTTCATATCCATAGCTTTCCCATGTGCAGGATATTCATATTGCACTAGCACTTGTGCCCATCAGTTGCAGGATATCCATAACTTTCCCATGTGCAGGATATTCATACTGCACTAGCACTTGTGCCCATCAGTTGACCTTAAATTGGAGATGAGAAAGATGTATAGTCTAATCTCGATCGAGAGAGAGAAAGAGAGAGCGGCTTGGAAAGGCCTTGCAACCTGCTGGGGGTTGAAGCAGCAATTTTGATTCATTGATATAATGCTGTCACCCGGCTTTGGCCCCATTGATATAATGTTGTCTACTTCCAGCAGAGTAGATGATACCTTCGGCAACAGCATCACGACCTGAATTTGGATTAACTACATGATTTGATGAATGCAAAGTCTCCTCCCCCAAAGTCTTTATTACCGTATCCCATATACAGGCTCTGTCTCTTCTACCTCTGGGCTTTTACTTCATGGGGACGAAGATCATCTTGTAGTTTCCTCTTGCAGAGCTCCAACGGGGAAGGGCTCTGGTATGACGGAGCCATAGCCATAGCCATAGCCATAGCCATAGCCTCCATGGGCATGGTAAGGATAAGTAGGCCATTGGTAAGTGAAGGTGCATTTTTAAGCCAACTGAAACCCAAACATAATTAATTGTAATAATATGTGTACACAATTAGAACCTTTGCTAAAGAAATGAAATTAAGTGTAAACCATTCTATTAAACGTGGCTATGGCAAAAGATCATGGTAATCCATGAATACATAATATCAAGTGTGAGTGTATTATAGTGTTAAAAGTTCTTGTGAAATTACTCTTTATGAAGACAACATGCTAAACTAAATGTGTTATTTCTAAAGCATAATCAATTAAAGATCTAGGTTGACTATGAGTTTTGTCAAGGGTGGTTTATGCGATTTAAGGTTGTTTTGAGTCCTTGGTTAGAGTGTATGCTGTGTGTATTGGTTAACCATGAGAAGTTTTAGATGGTTAGTGATCCATTCTCATTGGTAGTAATGTGTTGAAGAAGGTTGATTTCTTTGCTCATTTGCTAAAGTAATTGACTAGTTGTGTTGGTTGGTTGAAATCTTCCTTTTTCTCTAAATGATGGATGTATTAAAGCCTCTTCCTCTTCCATTTATGATTAGTCCTTGTGTTTTATCTAGAAGATGTTGAGTTAAGCATGGATTCGTCTTAAATGGTGAGGTTTATTTAGCTCTTGATATTTTGAAATCTTTTATATGGCATTGATGAGAGTTTTGCATTTCTCTTGCTTAGCTCCAAATTCACATAAAGTGTATTAAACACGATCATCATCACTTAGATGCCCTCCTAAAGTTGCAAGTTGATTATAATATCTTTTTACCTTTATGTCAGGCTCAAATGTTTCCTTGATGTTAAGCCATACAAACTTCGTTTTGGAGCATTCCTAGGCTCTACAACTACCCCATTTGCAGAAGGTACTGAAGCTGTCATGCCTATGGAATTCTTGGTGCCCAGCTTAAGAGTGGTTGTATAAAAAAACTCACTTGCAATGCCCTAAAAGCAACCGGCTTTTGGAGCTTGAAAAGCTTGATGAAACACGCCTCACAGCATCAACACAAAGAAATGAAAAAATCGACACAACACACCAAGGAAAGACAAGTGAAAGTAAGGGGCAAACAAATCGTTTAGTAAACATGGCTCAAGTAGTTAACCTCAAACAAGAGGACTGGGAAGTGAAACCTGGGTGGTTGTGGTTAGGAATGACCACCCCCGATGAGTTTCACACCAAAACTAGCGCTTTGCTGATACAAGAGCTAATCACAATCTGATGTCCTATGACACATGACACTCTCTCCTTAGTGAAGACCCCAGCTAAGTTCATTATTGTTGCTTCGCATTAGATCCAATGTTTAGGTGCTGTTATAATTCTATTTGAAGCAATCTTGGCATACCTTTGGATAAATATATGATACCATCCTAGTAGACCAAGAACACCTCAAACCTCCTTTTACAATCTTTGGTTTAGGCCAATCAATAACTGCTTGAACTTTTGCAAGATCGGTTGAGATTCCATCTTTAGATACAATAAATCCCAAATATACAATTCGTTCTGAGGAAAAAGTACATTTATTATTTTATTTTTTTTGCAAAAAGTGTGTAACTTTTACTTTTCTTATATGCTTCTCATGATCTGCCACATTTTTAGAATAAACCAAAATGTTGTCAAAGAATAATACCAAGACAAAGTCATCCAAATACTGCTTGAATATCTCTTGCATCGGCCAATTGAAAGTCTCAAGAGCATTTGTAAGGCCAAAGGGCATTATAGTACACTCATAGTGCTTATATCTTATAATAAAGGTTGTCTTTAGTCTATCCTACTCCCTGATAATATCCAGACCTTAAATCAATCTTTGTAAACATTTTTGTTCCATGTAGTCGATCCAAAAGCTCATCTATTCTAGGTATTGGCAGATACTTATTTTTATTATAAAAGAGCTAATTCAAACCTCTATAATCAATGTACAATCTCAATGTTCCATCCTTCTTCTTTTGAAAGAGAATTGGGGCACCCCACGAAGGTTACACTTAGTTGAATAAATTTCTACTCCAGAAGTTGCCTTGAGTTCAATTACCTCTGGAACAACCATTTTATAGGCTCTCCTTACACCCAATTTTATAGTTACACTCTAGGTATAAGTTCTATCTCTCATGATCCGCTTCTCAATTTGGAGGCATTTTTGTCACCTCTTTAGGGGGTATATTATCATAATTCAAGTTCATTTGACTCAGCTTCTTTCCAAAAGAGTTTAACTTCACCATATAGATTGCCTCCCTCTTCTTAAAACCTTTTAACAATCTGGATGGCTTTACTACAAGATATAATGTCGGAGACCGATTTACTCCAATCCCTTGGACCTTATATTTTGAAGATCTAGAAAAGAGATGGTCCCCATGTGATAATGAATATCTGCTTAATTCTAAGTAAGCCAATCCATACCAAGAATTTCACCATATACACCCAAGGGCAAGACTTTGAATTAACATTCGATTAAATTCCCATCTAGAGAGAATTGGAGATTATCTATCTCATGGCGTGAGAGAAGTAACATCCCACTAGACAACGCAACTTGTACAGGTTTACTCTGTCTCTGATCTAATTCTAACTTTCGTTGGCAACCAGGCATCATGAAAGAATGTGTACTTTCAAAATCGATCAAAAGCTCAAACTGCTTACCTTGACAAAAAATTATCGGTTTTGACCCTGAGGTTCTATGGCAGCCTGAATTCTTCCTCTTTCTTCATCTTTCCATAATAGCTTTTGAAGCAGTGGAATGATTTCGAAATTCCTTCTTAGGTTTCCCCAATTTTGGGGTGGCAGTCCTTGATAACTTTGAGCAGCTGATCTTGGATTACTTTGCACTGAAAGCTGTAGGCTGTTGATATTATGTTCCTAAAACACCTTGAGTTTGGTATACGACAAAAGGTGCATTGGGACACTCATGCATAATGTGCCTAGGTTTCTCACATCTGAAACATTTCCCCTCTCTCCTAAGCTACTAAAAGGATCCATCTAATACATAAGAATTTCCCTCTTGGGTCCCACATTCTGAGAATTTTTTATCAGATGTTGACCTTTATTCTTCTTTGATTTAGGCAAATTCTGATTTCCAAACTAAGGCAAGGATCCTTTTGGAGCTATAGCCGGTAATCTCCTTGACTGATTACTTTCCTTTAGAAAGGCCTTGGTAAAGTCTTCGGCCATGTGAACTGCCTCAGATATGGAATTTGGCATTGCATTCTTGACTAACATATCCATTGTTGGATCTAACTTCTTGACAAATCTATTAAGGTGGATAGTATCATCCATAGGAGGGGCGAAGCCCATAAGATTTGTATAAGCTTGATGATATGTTTCAACAAACTACTTCCCTTCTGCAAGAGTTCTAGAAATTCATTCATCCTAGTATCCTTTTTGTAGCCTGGTGGGACAATATCTCTGAGAGGGGTCCAAGCAACAAGGAGACTAATGGGTGAATTTTATCTCATTAAAAAACATATTTTGTCTAAGAATATACATAAGATGCATATATATGTTAAATGTATTGTGTATTTTTTTGAACAAAAAACACTAAAAAAGTGGTCTTGAGGGGGTGTTTTTCTAATGAAAATAACCTTGGGATGTATTTTTTTAAAAAACAATACCCATGATGGGGGTATTTTCTCCACCGAAAATACCCTTTAAGTTACTTCAAAGGTTATTTTCTCAGCAAAAATACCCTTTGGGTTTCTTCAAAGTAATGAAGAGGCCCTTTTTCCAACAAAAATACCCTTAGGGGCATTTCCTCAAAAGTGAAAATACCCTTAGAGTCCTTGAATGATTATTATTCCCACCAAAAATACCCTTTTTAAGGTCCTTAAGAAAATACACTTGGGGTCCTTGAGTGAGCATTTTCCCCACCAAAAACACCCTTTAAGGTCTTTAAGAAAATACCCTTGGGGTCCTTGAGTGAGTATTTTCCCCACCAAAAATACCCTTAGTGGTCCTTATAAGAAGGTAATTAGGGGGGATATTTTCTCAACCAAAAATGTCCTTTGAGGTCCCTTTGTGTGTATTTTTCCCAACAAAAAATACCCTTTGGGCCCCTTAAAGGGTTTTTGCTTTAACAAATGTACTCCTCTTTAAGGAGATATTTTGCTAAGTAATAATTCTCATTATAATCACCTATTTGTGTATGGTTGTGGGTAAGTTTCCTAGCTACTTACCTATTTCTTCAAGAAATTACTCTACAAGATAGTCACTATATTTTCCACTCTGGAATCATTGCTCGAAGTTTTCTGCTCGAAAGATATCACCCACATCTGTCGAGTTGGGTCAAGTCTTAGGACCACACCCACAGCTGCCGAGTTGGGTCAAGTCTTGGAAGACCATCTTCGTGTGGAAAGATTCCACCACTCAGATGACATCCATCTAGCAACACAAAGGCTTGTGTCGTACCTTCACAGCCTTCCACAACAATACATATAATGAATACATAAAATAATCAAGTAGTGATGCATTAAACATGCAATGTGACTAAGTAAACCTTCGCAAGCTCGAATCTCCAAATGGCATTTCTTGAGTCTGTCATGATCCTCTCGATAACTTGATCCAATACCATTTGAAGTCTCATGTCGTGACTTGCTTCAAGATGTTAAGTCTTATAAGTGTTGAGATTCAAGCTCGATGTCAGTGTGAGCCAGCTATGCTATGTGCTGGCAGATTAGGTAGGAACATGTGTGAGACATAAATGACCGCGTGTCCAGTTGGTCATAGTGTGTGGACATTAGCTAGGGTTAGTAGAGTGTGGACACAACTCATTGTGTGTTGTGTGGATTATGGATTAGTGCATTATGCTTTGTGTGAGAGTGGACATGGCTTCCCTCTATGGTTAGGGTTTGCAATATACATTAGGGTTTGCTCCTGTGTGTGTGTCTCCTCCTCCTCCTCTACCGTTCTTTCAACATGGTATCAGAGCCTTGTGCTGTTTATTAGGGTTTACGAGTGAGTGAGTGAAGAGGGAAGAAGAAGCTGTGAAGCTTGCCATTGGAGCTGTGAAGCTTGGAGCACACCAAATACTATCAGATCTGAGAGCTTGGCCTACCTGGTAAGGTCCTCTAAACATCCTTGAGCGGATTGCAGGTGATACAGGCAAAAGCAAAGCAAAATAGAGCAAATCAAAGCAAAGAAAAATTCTGGTTTTTGAAGCTTTCCATTAAAGCTTGGGAACATTGATGTATGGTGGAAATACATGTAAATCTGGCAAAGCAAACATGTATCTGACAATGAGAGATGTAATGGCAACTCTTATGCAAGCCCTATTGTGATTTTGGAGCAATTTGAATGCATTTCAAAGTGTGAAAATCTCTGGTTTTTGAGCTCTCACAAAACAGTGAAAAAGAAGCCCAAAATTGAAGCATTTGGAGTGTGATTTTGGCTCAAATCCAACCATTGGTGGATTGCACATGTACCTAGGTGTGTTGGGCATCTATTATTATCATCAAATAGCATCACAAACTCTCCTAAATCCCCTACAGCAGGCGGCGCAGCCAGCAACAGAGAAACAGAGTTGTTTTTTGGTTTTTTGACTACGAGGAGATCAAATTCTCAGTGGGTGCTTGGTATCTTCCACAAATTCTTTAGCAATTGGATGCTTTACACCTTGGAGAAGAGGGCTATGTAATTTGCTTGGTCAATGATGCTTAATTGAGCTGGGAATGAGCTGATTAAAACAGGCTGTCCACTGGTTGCAGAGAAACAGAGCAATTTTAATTGAGCAATTAATCCTTGGTGTTTTACAATTGGACAAATTCCTCTTACATGAAGTTGATGGACACTATTTCTAAGCTAATGAATGCCTGGTTGCTCAATTTGGCCAAATATTGAAGGAATTAGAGTAAATTTTCTACTGGTTTTTCTGGTTTTTCTGGTTTTTCCAAAAACAGAGAAAGGGGTTTTCAAAAATTGATATGTACACATGTCAGATGGTGTTGATACTCAACATTGAGGTTGATTAGGTGTCAATGCAAGTTGCCCATACTTGATTGCACCATTACATTGTGATTTGGAGCCTTGGAAGGCGTGTCAATTCAGGGTATCCCGCACTGCGTGAGTCAGTTTATCTTGGATGATTATAGGTTGATTTTCTACATCAAATTTGGAGTTTGTTGGCTATCTTGGAGTATCTGGAACATTCATTGGAGTGTGGTTGAGCTGAGGAAGGCTCATTTACAGATTTGAAGTGTGCGGAAGGTGTACGCATTGAGCAACATGTCGGATAATCCAGTATAGATTGTTGGTGAGAAGCTGGATAGGAAGAACTTCCAGGCATGGAAATACAGGATAAAGAGTTTCTTGAAAGGAAAAGGTTTTTGGAATCTCATTACAGGCGCTGAGCCAGAGCCTGAGCCACCTCGGCAACCTACACAGCAGCAGCTTATTTCTCATAAGCAATGGTCTGAGAGAGCATTCAAAGTGCTGCATTATTTGTCTATATGCATTTCTGATGCTATGCTCATACACATTCAGGATGCTGAGAATCCCAAAGATGCATGGGATACTTTGGTCAAGATGTTTGATACAAATACGAGTGCTCGCAAGTCTCAGTTGCGACAGCGTATACACAATGTGAAAAGGAATAAAAGGAGCATACATGATTATGTGCAAGAAATCAAGAAGTTTGCAGATGCATTGGCCACAATAAATGCCCCCATGCCTGATGATGATTTGGTGGATATTACCTTACGTGGTCTTGGCAAGGAATACAAATCCTTTGATACATCTATCTCAGTGAGGAGTACAGGTCTACCCGACTTCGATGAGTTGGTTTCACTCTTGTTGGTTGAGGAAATCAAGCTCAGTGATTCATTTTTGGATGCATCTACTAGCCATGATGATGGCAGAAATCAGGCTTTCTACTCGCAGAGAGGCTTTAGAGGCAGGGGGAGATTTGCATCACGTGGACGTGGTGGTAATGCTCGTGGATGGCAGGATAGGCCTCCACAATAGAATTTTCAGCCTTCATATGGTGCTCGAGGTGGTCGTGGATATGCACCTCAGCGAGGCAAAGGTACCCCCCGTGGTCGAGGACGTTGGCAAGGCCAACAAAATTCTATGCAAGATGTGGAATGCCATTATTGTGGCAAATATGGTCATATGGCGAGAGATTGTTTCCGCAAACAGAATGATTTGAGAGGGGGAAGAGCACAACGTGGTGGTCATTATGGTGGAAACTATGCACAACATGGTGGTAACTATGCATCAAGTAGCAATGATGGAACTGCAAATCATTTGTTTGCCATGAAGCATGTTGTGGGTTCTATGACGACAAATGCTGAGAATGATGACACATGGTATATGGACTCAGGAGCATCAAACCATATGACATGTCATGGTGAATGGTTTGAGCATATGAAGCCTATGGAAGTAAAAGGCTATGTGGAAACAGGTGATGATACCCAGCATGTCATTACACATGTTGGAAGTGTACCATTGGTCATGCACAATGGTCAGACAAAGTCTATGTCAGATGTGCTGTATGTGCCTTCGATCACTAAAAGCTTGGCCTCAGTTGGTCAAATGGTGGAACATGGATTACAGGTTCGTTTCAACGAGCATGGATGCTTCGTTGAAGATTTCAAACATGGATGTAGAGTGATTGCTAAAGGCAAGAAAGAAGGAAGATTGTTTAAGCTGGATGCTAGAATTCCTGAGCTAAAATCAGCCATGTTCTCAAAGAGCAGGAATGTGGTACAGGACATTGATATGTGGCACAAGAGGATTGGCCATGTCAATATACAGAGATTAAAGAACATGCAAACAAGAGGCATTGTCAGTCAATGGATTGCCTAGGTTCAAATATGATGGACATATGCATGTTTGTGAAGCCTGTCAGTTTGGAAAGCAGGCAAGGTTGAGGTTTCCTAGAGAAGGAAATATGAGTAACAGGCCACTTGAGATTGTACACAGTGATGTATGGGGTCATGCACAAAATCCATCTATCAAAGGCAGTTTATACTATGTTACATTCATAGATGATTTTAGCAGGATGACGTGATATACTTTCTCAAAGAGAAGAGTGAAGTGTTGGAAAAGTTCATGGATTTCAAAGCTTTTGCAGAAAAGCAATATGGCTGTTGGATTAAATGTCTGAGGACAGATGGAGGTGGTGAATACACTTCAAAAGCTTTTGAGCATTTCTTGAGGAAGCATGGAATAAGAAGACAATTGACTTGCAGGTATACACCTCAGCAGAATGGTGTGGTTGAGAGAAAGAATAGAGTCATATGTGAAGTGGCAAGGGCGATGCTCAATGAAAAGAGCATGCCAGATTACTATTGGGCAGAAGCATGTGCTACTGCAGTGTATATATTGAACAAAACACCTACAGCAACCATTCATGGAAGCACGCCAGAGATGCGGCTCACAGGTTACAGGCCAGACATTGGACATCTTAAAGTTTTTGGATGCATAGCTTACGTACATGTGCCTAATGAAAGAAGAAGGAAGTTGGATCCTAAAGCAGAGAAATGTGTATTTGTTGGATATGCACAGGATCGAAAGGCATACAAATGTTATAATCCACAAACTAGACAAGTGGGCATCTCACGAGATGTTGTGTTTGATGAGCTTGCTAGTTGGTACAAAGCAAAAGATGAGGGTGTTATTGAGTCACTTGAGGCTGATGTTCATGTGAACTTGCCACCACAAGCAAGTTCTAGTTCTACTACTATATCTGGGCCAGCAGTAGCAGCAGTGTACGTCCATGGTCAGGACGTTTGAGGCATGAGAGTGTGAGCACTGGGAGTAGTGCTATGGATAAAGGCAAAAAGAAAGTCGAAGGAATTGGAATCACAGGTTATGAGTCATCTAGTTCTGAGAGTTTGGATGAGGAGCTTGGCATACCTGTTTTACGCACACCTGGTGCTAGACAGGACAGATATGTGCCACCACATGCTAGAGTTACAGGTGTACAGAGTGACCCGCAGGCATTGTGGAGATCCCAGAGAGTCAGATATCCTGTTGACAGATTGACATATAGAGATTTTGCTATGCACTATGCATATATGACATCTATGGTGAAGCATGTGGAACCTACATGCTATACAGAGGCTATTGGAGAGCATGTATGGAAAAAAGCAATGGATGTTGAGATGGACGCATTGGTCCATAATGATACATGGGACTTGGTTGCATTACCAAAGGACAAGAATGTTATTGGATGTAAATGGGTTTACAAAGTGAAGTGCAAATTTGATGGTTCTATTGAGAGACATAAAGCTAGATTGGTAGCAAAGGGTTATGCACAGACCCAAGGATTGGATTATGATGAGACGTTTAGTCTAGTGGCTAAGATGGGCACAGTGAGAGCAGTCATTGCTATGGCTGCAGCTAATGGCTGGGAAATGCATCAGATGGATGTCAAAAATGCATTTCTGAATGGAGATCTACAACAGGAAGTGTACATGGCACAGCCAGAAGGGTATGTACACCCTAGATATCCCACTCACGTATGCAGGTTGAAAAAGGCATTGTATGGTCTGAAGCAAGCACCTCGTGCTTGGAGTGATAAGATGAGCAGATATCTTATCTCACTTGGTTTTCAGATTTCTACAGCAGATTCTTCACTCTATGTGAAGAAGACAGAGCATGGGATTGTTCTACTAGTCATCTATGTGGATGATTTGATTATCACAGGTGATCATGGTGCAGATGTGATGCATGTCAAGAAAGCTTTGAGTGGGAAATTTGACATGAAAGATCTTGGTGAGTTGAGATACTTCCTTGGAATTTAAGTGGTGAAAGATCATGCAGGTACATGGTTAGTACAGCGCTAATATGCATTGGATATGTTGGCAAAGTATGGCATGACAGGGTGTAAGCCTATGAGTACACCATTGGAGCAAAATGTGAAGTTGCGGGCTGATTATGGCGAGGAATTGGATGATCCTTCTATGTACAGGAAGATGGTTGGTAGTCTCATATATATGACTATCACACGCCCGGATTTGAGTTATGCTATGGGGCTAGTCAGCCAGTTTATGCAGAGCCCCAGGAAACCACATTTGGATGCAGTGAGACGCATCATGAGATATGTGAAGACCACAGCACATTATGGTTTATTTTATGAGAGTGGTAAAAGCTTGGACATACATGGCTACACAGATGCTGATTGGGCAGGTAGCGCATATGACAGGAGGTCTACTAGTGGATATGCTTTTACACTTGGAAGTCCTGTGGTGAGTTGGAGTAGCAAAAAGCAACCTACAGTTGCTTTATCCAGTACAGAGGCTGAGTACAGGGGTGCAGCCATTGCTACTTGTGAGGCTATATGGTTAAAGAGTCTCTTGGCAGATTTATGTGAGCCTATTGATGGAAAAGTTGTCATTCATTGTGACAACATGAGCAGTATACAGTTGGCAAAGAATCCAGTGTTTCATGCGAGGACCAAACACATAGAGGTCCATTATCACTTTGTCAGAGAAAAGGTGCTGGATGGTACAGTTGATCTTCACTATGTGAAGACTGATGAGCAGGTGGCAGACATCTTTATGAAGCCACTTAGCAGGGAGAAGTTTGAGTACTTCCGGACTATGTTGGGAGTACATGGGATGAGCTTGAGGGGGAGTGTTGAGAGTCTTGATATCCCAAGCTCATCTACATCTTCATCGGCAGTACATCATGAGCTTGAGAGGGGCTATTGAGATTCAAGTTCGATGTCAGTGTGAGCCAGCTATGCTATGTGCTGGTAGATTAGGTAGGAACATGTGTGAGACATAAATGACCGCGTGTCCAGCTGGTCATAGTGTGTGGACATTAGCTAGGGTTAGTAGAGTGTGGACACAACTCATTGTGTGTTGTGTGGATTATGGATTAGTGCATTATGCTTTGTGTGAGAGTGGACATGGCTTTCCTCTATGGTTAGGGTTTGCAATATACATTAGGGTTTGCTCCTGTGTGTGTGTCTCCTCCTCCTCTACCGTTCTTTCAACAATAAGGTCTCATTAACTCTAGGGACTCTCTTTTATCTTCAAGAGCTAATTTATCTCTACTCTTGATCTTAATTTGTAACATTTTCCTTTAAGTTTATTAAGGTTTAGGTGTATATCCTTGATTCACATGCACTTACTTAGCAGTCTCTTTTATTAAATTCATTTACAACCTTGATTCACATGCACTTAGCAGTCTCTTTTATTTAATTCATTTACAGCCTTGATAAGATTCAAGAAAAAGTCTTATTGTACACCTAGGAGAACCCATTTCTTTGATCTCCTATTTATTACACTTGATTTATAATTTAAGTGTTCCAATTCGATTCTCCTAACTCTAAGGTTAAATTTATCTAAATTTCATTAATGAACCTTATCTTATTCTTTAATTGTCTCTCTCTCTCTAAAAGTCTCTCTTTTTCTCTCTTAAAGGGTAATTATTCTTTATTTGCCTTTCTCTCTCTAAAGTCTCTCTTTTTCTCTCTTAAAGGGCAATTATTCTTTATTTGCCTTTCTCTCTCTAAAAGTCTCTCTTTTTCTCTCTTAGAAGATAATTATTCCCTAAATCACCTAAAAAACACTTTCATATCTTTATTCTATATATCCTTGATTCACATGCATTTAATAGTCTTTTCTTTAATTCTTTACAACCTTGATATGACTCAGAAAAAAGTCTTATTGTTCACCTATGAGAACCCATTTCTTTGATATCCTATATATTACACTTGATTTATAATTTAAGTGCTCTCTTAGAGGACAATTATTCCCTACATAACATAAAAATCACTTTAATCTCTTTGAGGCTTAAATAATATTTCTACTCAACCAATTTTCTCCTTCTAGGTCACCTTGGCCAAATTCCTTGCGGTTTTAACAAAGGTTTCAAAATTTTCTCTCCTCATAATATTCCTTCTCGGGGCCATCAAATCTTCCACAGCTTCCCTGGTGGAATCCTCAATTAGAAAATTGAATTCAAACTCTTGAAGTTCCATCAACCATTTGGAAAATTTCGAAAATTTCCCTAAAGGGCTCATCCTCCTAACCATATGAGGTACGGAAGAATTTGAAATAAAAGTGAATGGCTTTGGAAAAAGATATGCCTTGAATTTTCTAATTGTAAAGATAAGGGCAAGTCCCACCTTTTCCACATAATTTTACCTTTTCTTTATAGGTAAAAGAAAAATGCATGAAAAGCAAATTGGCCTCATAAAACCCTTTTGATCCTTTTGTAGGAGGACTACCCCAAGTGCATATGATCTGATACTAGGATTTGTATAAAACTCCTTATCCCAAATCAGGTGGCTTCAACACCAGAGCACTACTAATAGCTACCTTAGCTGCCTCTCAAAAGCCCCTTAATGTATATCCTTCTAGAAAAAGATGATATCTTAATGAGATAACTGGTGTAGAGGATATAAGAGTTGTGATAAATCATCTAGGAACATACTCAAATAGGTCACTTTTAGTACAAAGGTTTTGAGTTGCTTTATATTCCTAGGTGGTGATAATATCACAATGTCTCTAACCTGGATTCCTTCTAAAGACACCTAATGTCCCAACAAAGTGACCTTTGATTTAGCTAACAAATTTCCAACCAAAATGTGTCACACTGGATTTTCCTTAACATCCTGAGATTTTGAACTATAGGTCTGGATCTTGGCTTCAACTCTTATGTCGCTCCTCTAAGCTAAGTGTACTCAGTATAGCAAAGAGCTATGGAAAGCCATCCAGCATGTTTTAGGACTCTTCTTTTTCCTGCTCAGTGAGATCTAGAGCTAACATTTCTGCATTCTTTTCTCCCCTAACTTGTCTTTCCTCTTCTTCTTTCCCCAAGCTAGATGCCTCTCCTCTATGAGACTGCTCTAAAGACAACCCAAACAATTATAGAGGCATATGTAGCAACTCTCATTGACTCCTAGAACTATCTTCTGAAGATGAAGAAGAAGACTCACTCCCATTAGTCTCTGAGGAAGGTTCTTCATTTGCTAACTGAACCATGATGGGGTGAAGATTAGTTTTATGCCTAGTATTTAGACTATATTTGATTTTGTTTTTTCCATCACATATAATCAACTCACTCTTCCCCCAATCTTGTGTAGCTTTTACTTCTCTCAGCCATGTTCTCCCTAAGATAATAGGATATCCTAGACTATTTGATTTGGTGGGGGATAACATGGAAATTACTCATTAGCACACTCACATTGAGTCCTTGGATAGCCCCTAGCTTTGGTTGACCTTTGCCCAAATGATAGCCCTTGGATATCCCTTTCCCAATTACCTAAAATCATATGAAGTCCTTGGATAGCCCCTTGGAACCACATAAGAGCTTGTCCTTCAAGAAACATTAATAAAGCCTCTAACATATGATTTGGTTGACCTTTGCCCAAATGAAACAAGACCATTTGAACTTCATAAGAAAAGCATGAGGATTTTCATTAGCATCTCCATTGAACAGTAGAAAATCTCCCATCTTTATATAAAGCAAACAAAGCACTATCTACCCTCTTCAAAGGTTTGAAACCCTATACGACCTCCAAAAAAATGTGATAGAATTAATTTGTGAAAGGGTCTGTGAAAGGCTCTTATTATAGGGTTTAAATAAGATAAAACCTTTGTGAGAGAGTAATGAGATAGGTTCAAGATGATAGCGAGATTGGAAAACCTTTCAGGATTTATATTTACAAGTTTCTATAAACCAAAACATAAGAAAATAGGGTTCTAAAGAAAAGATCTATAGATTAGCCACTGGGTCCATCCATTTCCTTAGTGTAGAGGAACATTTCATATCTTTCTAATGATAACTCTTTATTCCCTACTTGTAAAACAACTTTATTAACCATTCTATAAAGTTATCTACAAAAAACACAACGGAATCCGAGAAAGAAAGTAAAGATCTCCATAATACCAGTTGGTCATGGCTTTTAAGAAGAGAAATAAACTTGTTGTTGATCTTCCTTCAGTGGTGAGGCCCTTGCTATGGTTGCTTTCCTTTTGCATTGATGAATATTAGCTCCTTCAGGCCTCCCTCTTCACAAGATGGCATACTCCCTTATATGTACATGGCCAAAGATGGCTAATTTCTCTTTGTAACTCATGGAAACCCTTCTCTTGTTCTATATAAAGTCGTTTACAAGCCTTCTGATGCTTACCCCACTCTTGAGACTCTCTTAGCACCTTAAGCCCAATACTAGCTATGCTTTATGGAGCATAATCATCATATATTGACATCTAATTGTTGTTGATTGTGTACACACATTCTTTTCAAAAAAGGATACAACCATAGGTACCCTTCCATGTAGATTTTTAAAATTAAGGCTCAAATTGAAGTGACCATTATCTTGACTTTTAAGAGACCTTTGATAAGCAATACAAACTAATATTCACATAAGAGATATATATTGTCACCTTGGTTTACAACCATCCCTTGGTAAAGGTGACTCGGCTACCTCCCTAGCTCTCTCACACACTAGCCTTTTGAACCTACCAACTTCTCTTTTACAAGAAAGAGAGAGACCATATTGGATCATGTACAGGTTTGGTAGGCCACTCCCTTGTCCTTGATAGCCTTGCTTATATACAGATAAGCCTTTTGATGAGGCTGTTATGCCCCACCCTCCTTGCATTTGTACGATGAGCTCTCCTTTGCACATGGCGACCACCAACTTCTTATTATAGCATTACCAACAAGCTTCTTCACAAGTTGTGGGCTTCTTATGGTTTAGTAGCACCATTTCTTCAAGACTCATCCCCATACACTACACAATAATGTAACTATATATAGAGGCTCTCCTCTCTTCACAAGCTCATATGCTAGAGTAAGCTCTCCCTTGGCCCTTTCTACACTCTAACTAGTTCACATCAGCACCATATCATTATTTATTTTCTCAATGTAGCAACTCCTTCTCTTGCACTTCCAACTGGTAGTAACCTTCTCACAATGTACATGACTTTCCCTTATTTGATAGTGGGAATGCTTTACAAACCGGACAAGATGGTATTGTTGTAAGTGTATCCATGAGGAAAAATTTTTATTAGCTTTATGATGTGTTTCTCCCTTTGATTCTCATCACAAGACATGGATTTTAAAAGGTGATCCAAGAATGAAAACTTTTTATGGTTCATTTGGGACCCTAAGTTGGGTTTATTTTAGCCATGGTCTTGACGTGCCCCCACCTATCCGGGATTGCGGGACTTTCTATGGAGGATGATATAATACCCTTTGCGTTTGAGCACCTTTCTTGTCATCCCCTACTGAGATGAGGAATCAACTAGCCAACCGTTTTGAAGACCTACTCCTCTCAACTTGGTAATAATAGCGTAGATACAAGTGGTGGTGATGCCGTCATCATACGACTTATTTATACACTAACATTGTGGATGAGTTCCATATAGTAACAGCACCCTTATGCTCATCTTCTTACATCTAGGGATTGTGTTGAATGTTATTATTCATAGCCCCTTAGTCTAAAACTTTAGGTGGTATCAGACTATGTATAGAATCATCTCCTACTTTATGTCTATACCTTCTTATAGAGTCAAAGCAGCTCCTTGGGTTATACTTCATGCCTACTGAGGTCTGTCTCATCGAGAGTTCCATAAAGCTATGAGAGAGACTCTAAGCCTGAGATGCTCCTTTGTATTAAAATAAAACTTGTTTTTCCTTCTTTTTGTGTACTTTATATGAATTGTTTGAACTTAAGCTGTTTTGAATATAAAAATGTGTAGTAAGATGTCTCGAGAAACGAGGTTGAGTCAAGTGCCAAATCTATCTCAAGACGATGATGCGATTGTGTTTGCATTGGAGCGTTTTGCTCAACTCAGTGAAAAAGAAAGGAAGTCCTTGGCCCAACATTTTGAAGATGTCTTGTTTCCAGAATATAGAACCTTTATGTGGAGATTGTGGAAAAATTGTCATGTATACTTAGATCATAATCAAGATGTTAAGAAGAATATATTTTAGTAATGATCACTGAAATACTAAATGTAGTTAAGAAAATTATATGCTTTGGGCAAAGACCTATGAGGCTAGATGAGCACGCAAATAGAACGAGTTATCTTAGCATTTGCGAGATCAGCATGTAAAGAGAATGAGTTATTCTAGCATTTATATTCCCCATAGAAAGATTGTATTACCTAGATTTTACAAGGGCTTTAGAATATTTGGTACAAGAAGTTAAGTTATAATCATTGAATCTATTATAATAAAGAAATTGCAACGTAAATTCTCTTATCCAAGAATTTTAACGCTCGTCTTTCTTGATTAGGTAACCATGTGCTATAAACGAAATGGTAAAGTAGAACTGTCAGTGGACATGCTTGATGACAATGTCAAGTAGGCACTCCACAAAGCCCGACCCAGTCCATTTAAAGAAGAAGGTAGAAAGCTCGTAGAATCTATCCAGAGGTGGGTTGACTCAATGGATGAGTACTTTGATATAGCAAGGTATAATGAGAAAAGCAAGATGGAACTTGCCTACTTAAAAGTGATAAGAAATACATGCATAGGTTGGAAGAATTATTGCGATGCCAACCGACAAAATGAATGAGTTTCTAGAGTTGACCCAAGAGGGCAAGACTATTGAAGAGTATCACCAAGCTTTTGCCAACCTCCTTTGTTTTGCTCCCCCAACGGATGAAGTAATGGTGGAAGACTTTGCCAAAGCCTTTCAATTGGTGTCAAATCAAAGAGCCTTACCCCTAGCAAATTGTAATGAAAGAGCTCCTTCACCTATGGATGCACCTAAGCTGCCAATGCCAAAAAGAAGCCATAGTTCAAATTGGAACCAAAGTCAACCTGTGCCAAAGTTTAACACATAGAGAATGCCAAAAAGAACTTTTGTGTCCTAAGAGCAACAAAGTGGGTTTACAAGAGTGGGGAGATGATATAGACGTGGCTATTAGTTCATCACATTATAGATTGCTTCCACCCTCCAAGACTTATGCAATATGGGATTCAATGATCTCAATAACCCCGGCCTCGCACAACAAGTATAGCCTATGACCCTTTCCGACCTTTGTTCCTAGGAGATAGGTGGAAGGAACCTCGATGGAACCCCAAGCTCCTGAGCCTACCTTGGAACCCCAAGCTCTCGAACCTATGATGCGACAAGTGTTGAGATATCGAGCTCATCTAGTGAGGCGGTGGACACTGATGACCCGCATGGGGGATAGGCCCCACACTTACACCACTGGCATGGTTGGTGAGATCATGGGTGATATGCGACCAGTGGGATGACAGGCTGTGTGACAGCCATTCTAGAGACTGGCATAGTTATAGCGCCAGCTCATTTAGTTGGGTTCACACTATAGAGAACCCTAGTATGTATTTGGTAAAGTACCTTTTCATATGTGTGTGTTGAGTGTTGTGTGAAGAAGAAGAAGATTTTCAGCCTCTCACTTGTGTGTTCTCTCTTAGGGTTTTGTGAGTGTGTGTGTGTGCTTGCAAGAGCTCAAGCTCTCTTCTCCCCCCTGCATCTTTTCCTGGGGGTATCAGAGCCTAGTTCATGCTAGGGCTGAGCTGCAAGCAAGAGAAGCACAGGAAGCGGGTAAGAGCTTCAACTACTCTTTCCTATTTGTGTTGGTGACTACACCCTTGTCGGGAGCTCTACGGGAGGCACCAGCAAACGATCTCTGATTGAGGAGCTTTCTTGGGACATAGTTTTTTTGGGCTGAAAACACGTTTCGGGCGCGTTAGGACCTCCGTTTTTCAGAAAGCAGGCGATTTCGAGTACTGTGGGTAAGTCATCGATTCTTTGCAGAACTCTATTTTAAGAACTGGAGGAAGACAGATTGGTTGTGCAGACACTGTGTGTGTTGCAAGGAGGTCTACAGTTGCCATTGGATGTATGTATGCACATTGAGGTCACTAGTTGTGACATTTGAGTATACTACAGTACCGCTGCAGAAAATACAGCAGTTTGTGCAAGACAAACTAGAGTGCTGTTTCTGGTAAATTTGTGTGTCTGGCAAGATGTCAAATGATGGCATAAACCAGATTGTTGCTGAGAAGCTTGATAAGAACAACTTCCATGCTTGGAGGTTCAGGTTGACAAATTTCTTGATGGGAAAGGGCTACTGGGACTATATAGAAGGTGAGCATGAAGAGGCACCGGAGATATCGGACATCAATCCGACTGCTCTACAGATGTGAAAGTGTTTAAGGATTGGAACCAAGGAGCCATAAAAGTTATGTATTGGCTCTCTATTAGTATACAGGACACCATGATTGGGCACATACAGGATGCCAAGTCCCCCAAGGAGGTGTGGGACACCTTGGTAAAACTCTATGAAACGAATACCAAGGCACAAAAGATACAGTTGAAGAATGAACTTCATACTATGGAGAAAAAGAGTATGTCTATGAATGACTATGCATTGAAGATAAAGGGTATTGTGGAATCCCTTGCATCTATTGGTGTTTCAGTAGATGATGATGATAAGGTGAAAGTCTGTCTACGTGGTCTTGGGCCACAATACAAGGCGTTCAAGACGTCTATGACTCGAGAAAACATTCCCGATTTTACAAATTTGGTGTCTATGCTGATTATAGAAGAGAAGAGCTTGGGTGAAGAGCAACAGTCTTCACAAAACAAAAACAGTTCAGAGCAACAGTTCTTCTACACAATTTCAGGAAGAGGACGAGGTAGAGGAGGCCGTGGACGCGGTCAAGGAGGTGGCCGAACAGGTAATCGCCCTTGCGTCCCAACATTATGAGACGCAGATTGCATACATGGAGCAATACTTGACTCCCCACTCCATCTCCTTTCCCCATTGCCCCAATGATCGATGGGTGCCTGTTGAGCTACTTAAGTACATTCAACAATATGCCCGCCCCTACATCCATCGCCTTGAACGCTTTATCGACATCTACATCCCCGTAGGAGCTTACTGTACCTTCAATAAAGCAGGAGTGAAGAGGTTGGGGAAGTGCAATTTAGGAACTAGGTTCCTCTCGTGGCTCGCCACTTTTGCGTTCCTCATCAGCGAGATGAGGATTTGGATGAGGAGGTAGAGATGCCTGCATTGCAGTTGGCAGGGTATTTGAGGGATGACAAGGAAGTGAAGGCAGTAGGAATGAGTGCTGGTGTAGAAGAGCAGCTTGCATCACAGCACTTTCCAGAGGGTGCACAATCTGCAGCTGAACAGCCCATTGTAGTAGAAGATGCGGGGCCATCTTCCCCACACGAGGAGAGCAAGGTGCTACCAGAGCTTAAGATCAATCTCTTGAGCACCATTGTGGTGGAAGGTGAAGAATACTTATTTCTTCATGACCTTGAAAAGACAGTTGGCTTGAGAATGGATGAATGCTTGGGCATTATATGCACGTGATGTGAGGTGGACCTTGAGAATGGATGAATGCTTGGGCATTATATGCACGTGATGTGAGGTGGACCTTGATATGTCCAACCTCGGTCTTCACCTAGATAGTGCTATATTACCCCTTGGAGAATCTATCGCAGAGACAGTTGCTTTGGTCAAGGAAACTGTGGTTGAGACCACGGAGCAAGCCCTAGTTCTAGAGGAGGAATTCACAACCTTACAAGACAAGCTAGAGGCTGAAAAGGATACCGTTGCTACTGGAGTAATGAAGGAGACCAAAGCACCAAAAAAGGATGAGGCTAAGTCCTCGATTAACCTCTCCGCCCCCACCAGCACTTTGGCAAAAGAAGACATTGAGCAAGAGGTAATAATCGACCTTTTACAACAACCTAGAAACATTTGTAATTATGTTTAGGAAAATATTTTGATTTTTCCTTTGATTGTAGAGGGTGGTTGAAATTGACGCATTTGCTGGGAGAGGCGGCGGCAGCAGAGACCAGGCCAAGGTCCATGGACATGATGCTGTGTTGGTGCACTATCTTGGTCGACTTCCTGTGGATGGCATCACCATTATCCACAGGGACTACACCCCTCAATCTGCCTTCACTCTCTTCTTTTTGAAAGCCCTCTCTAAGGTGCTCTGTGTAGCCTCTATGGCACAAAGCACCAAATGTATAGTTCTGATTTAAAAATCCCTTGCCTTCGATGTTTTTGGTTCTGGATTTAGGGGTAAGCTTCTTGCTCGTATAGGTATAGCCAAAAGCATAGGCATAGAGGATCCTCAAGAAATAGCCCAATCACTCCTTGAGCACACTCCTCTGCCCAATAACAAGAGAAGGAAGCTCAATATTGTAAGAAAGCTTTTGTAAAGATGATGTATCATTTCTTATTATGAATACAATACAATTTTTGCAAACTTATTTTCATCAAGTATATCATTGTTTTTTCTAGTTTGTACCATCAATGTTTTTGTGAATGCATCCGAAAATGACACTGGGAGCCTAGGGGAGTAGGGCCAGAACAGTGCGAATTTTGAGCATGCACTGCTACTGTAGAGCCCAAATTCGCACTGTTTTGGCACAGCTTCCCCAGCCCTTCAGGAGCAATTCTAATGCATTGGATGATAAATAATGTATTTTTACACATGATTAAAGGTATTTTTATCTTGTAAATTATTGTTTCTCATAATCAATGTACTCAAATTGATTATAAATGTATCAAAAATAATTATGAGTGGCTGGGGGAGCAGTGCCAAAACAGTGTGAATTTTGAGCCTGCACCGCTGCTATAGAGCCCAAATTTGCACTGTTCTGGCATAGCTTCCCCAGCCCTCCAGGAGCAATTCTGATGCATTGGATGACAAATAATGTATTTTTATACATGATTAAAGGTATTTTTATTTTATAAATTACTATTTTTTTAATTGATGTACTCAACTTTATTATAAATGCATCAGAAATGATCCTGAGTGGCTGGGGGAGCAGTGCTAGAACATTGCGAATTTTGAGCCTGCACCACCGCTGCAGAGCCTAAATTCGCACTGTTCTGGCATAGCTTCTCTAGTCCTCCAGGAGCAATTCTAATGCATTGGATAACAAACAATGTAATTTCACACATGATTAAAGCTGTTTTTATCTTATAAACTATTATTTCTCACAATTAGTGTACTCAATTTCATTATAAAAGCATCAGAAATGATCTTGAGTGGCTGGGGAAGCAGTGCCAATTTTGAGCCTGCACCGCCGCTGTGCTGCAGAGCCTAAATTCGCACTGTTCTGGCATAGCTTCCCCAGTACTCCAGGAGCAATTCTGATGCACTGGATGATAAATACTATATTTTTACACATGATTAAAGAAGGTGTTTTTATCTTATAAACTAATCTCTCACAATTAGTGTGCTTAACTTCATTAAATGCATCAAAAATGATCCTGAGTGTGGCTGGGGGAGCAGTGCCAGAACAGTACGAATTTTGAGCCTTCACCACTGCTGCAGAGCCTAAATTCGCACTGTTCTGGCATAGCTTTCCCAGTCCTCCAAGAGCAATTCTGATGTAGTGGATGACAAACAATGTAATTTTACACATGATTAAAGCTGTTTTTATCTTACAAACTATTGTTTCTCACAATTAGTGTACTCAACTTCATTGATCCTGAGTGGCTGGGGGAGGAGTGCCAGAACAATGCAAATTTTGAGCCTGCACCACCGCTGCAGAGCCTAAATTTGCACTGTTCTGGCATAGCTTCCTCAGTCCTCCAGGAGTAATTCTGATGATGCATTAGATGATAAACACTATATTTTTACACATGATTAAAGGTGTTTTTATCTTATAAACTACTATTTCTCATAATTAGTGTACTCAACTTCATTATAAATGCATCAGAAATGATCCTGAGTGGCTGGGGGAGCAGTGCGAGAACAGTGTGAATTTTGAGCCTGCACCGCCGCTACAGAGCCTAAATTCGCACTGTTCTGGCATAGCGTCCCCAGTCCTCTAGGAGCAATTCTGATGCATTGGATGATAAACACTATATTTTTACACATGATTAAAGGTGTTTTTATCTTATAAACTACTCTTTCTCACAATTAGTGTGCTCAATTTCATTATAAATGCATCAAAAATGATCCTGAGTGGCTAGGGGAGAAGTGCCAGAACAGTGCGAGTTCTGAGCCTACATCGCCGTTGCAGAGGCCAAATTCACACTCTTCTGGCACAGCTTCCTCAGTCCTCCTCTACAGGAGTATTTCTGATGCCTTGGGTGACAAACTGGCACCACATGATAGACACTCCATGTTAAACAAACATGATGACACCGAGACATTGTAAGAGAAACTTAAAATTTTAATTATCAAAAGGTTGCAAATGAAAGCCAGATAGGCTTATTACAAAGGGTGGTTTGAAACAAAAGAGTTTCTTCAAAAAAAAGGTTAACATCTAAGATCTCTAGATCATGTCTCGCTCGCCTCGAATGCGCCGAGCTAGTTGCATGTCCTTGGCAGATATGGTAATCCTCTTTGCATGTATTGCAAGGAGGTTGGTGTCTTCAAAAAGCCCAACAAGGTAAGCCTCGGAGGCTTCTTGCAATGCTTCAAGGGCAATCCCCTGCACACGGAACTCTGTTCTATATCGTTGGAGAATCTCCTTCACTATACGAGCAAAAGGGGCTCTTCTTATCAGCAACTCAGTGTTCCTCTTATAAAACTTGATTTCTTGTAGGGCCCTATGCCCTTAGCGCATCCTTCTCCTTGGAGCTCTCTGTGTTGTGTTAGTGCGCGTTCTATATGAGTATCTTTATCCCTTGATTTTGTAGGGAGCTGACCTATTTAGAGAACCCCGAAATCAGTTGAATCAAAATTCGGATTGAATCATAAATAAAGAGACTTAACAAGAATTTTTGTATTGATAGGAACATGGATCGAGGTCGTCGTGGTAGAAATGTTAACCCCCAACTCGATGAAGAAGAGCTCGTTGACCTGGATGTTCGTAAAACTCTCAATAGTTCGCAGCCTGGACCTTTCAAAGGTGAAGGGGAAAACTTGGGCGAGATTGTGGGAAAGTGGATCGAATCAATGGAAGAATACTTCGATGTCACCGGGTACAATGAGAAGAGCAAAATGGCTCTTGCAAGGCTAAAGATAGTGGAGACAGCTAGAGTGGCATGGAGAAACCATTGCGAGACAAACTGTCTCGACCGAAATACACAAACCTGGACCGATCTCAAGGCTTACCTCAGAAAGAGATTTTGTCCCCCATGCTTTCTTGAAACTAAGATGAATGAGTTCTTGGAACTAAAGCAGGAAAGCCAGACAATTGAAGAGTACCATTAGGCTTTTGCCCTTCTCCTTAAATACTCCTCTCAATTGGATGAAGAGCAGGTGATGGCTAGGTTCATTCGAGGAATGAACGAGCCATTGGATACTTTAGTCAAGAATGCCAAACCTATCTCAATGGCCGAAGCAGTAAGAATGGCGAAGGATTTCGCCAAAGCCTTTGATGTCAAAGTCCCGCCAAAGCCAGCATCATCACCTTTCAAAAGGTTTTTATTCCCAGAAGGTGATTCCATCCTTCCTCCGCCTAAGAGATATCAGGGTCAAACCCAGGATATGGAAAGTTCCAAAATGGAAGAAATGTCCTTTTCCCGAAACTCAATTCCCTGGATTTCAACTTCAGAAGTTCCACCCTTGAACAAGAGAGAAAAATACTATAACTGTCAAGGATTTGGACATCGCAGTATGGATTGTCCAACTCCTTTTGGATCAAGATTCCAAACTCCAGCCCCTTCCATCCAGAGTAATCACGGTTCTATCCCGCCAAAATCAGGGAAGTCCCAGAGGTAGACCCTCTATCCAACCTGCAGTTTCAACCCAAAGTAATGCAAGACCTCCACCTCAGAATAGGGGAAGTCAAAGAGAGGTGTTCCCAAATCAGCCGTCCACTTCCAAAGTAGTAACGTTGGAAGTGAATGAAGAAGAAGAAGATGATGAAAAAGATCATACTCCACCTGCGAGATGAGGACATCTCGCGTTTTTTTAAGTGGGGTAGAATGTAAGATTCCTCCCCCCAGCCCTCATGATGTCCAGTATCTTCCCCTGTAATCAATTTCCTCTTCAGAAATATAAAAGATCTTGTTTCTATCAGTTTTGGCGCCTAGAGAGAGAAAATCTTCTAGAGAGTGGTTATTCAAATTTTAAATATTTTTGGACAAAAAAATACCTCATCTTATTAAAATAAGTTCCCCTGAAACAGAAGTTCAAAAAGATTTCTAGAAGGTGCATTAGAAATTAAGTATAATCTGTTCAAGAGGCATTATCCTAGGGGTGAAGATTTTTTCAAAATTTTAAATTAAGGTTCCTATGGACCAATAAGATTCATCCAAATGTAGGGAGGAGATAAATGAAGAAATAAAAGAAAAATCCCCCCAAAAATGAGTAAATACTCACATAAGATATGAAGAGTTGACTAAGGACAAGGTTAATAGATAAAAAAGGAAGATATTTAGAAGTAATGATACATTTTTGATGCCTCTGCATGGGGAAATTCCCCTCATGAAGAGGGCGCCTATTTCACATGCTTGAATGAGTTTTAAACTCCCAAATAATGAGATATTTTCATCTCTCCTCTCTCTTGTTTCAACTAGATCCAAAAAGTGACCAAAACTGACCCAAAAATGGTAAAAAATTGACCAAACTGATCTGGAAAATTCTAGAATCAGTTGGCTTGGTTAGAGGCTCACTTTTTCCTATAAATAGAAGCCTTCTCCTTTGTTGAAACTTAATAGTGTTTTATGCACTGTTACTCTGCTCCTCCCAAGCCAAGAACTGTGAATTTATTAATAATTCACTAGTTTTTGACATTTCCCTCTTCCAAAGATTGGTGGCCACTCTTGTTACAAACAAGAGTTGAACCCTCAAACCATCAAGCCAAAGGAAAGCTCTAAGAAATTATGTAAGTAGAGATTCTTGTATTTTTCTTTATTGATTTTATGTTTTTCTAATGTTTATGATTGTTTGAAGTGATAAATGGATGTTATGCCTTGATCGAAAGGCTTTTTCTCTCTCTCTCTCTCTCTTCTTAGAATCAACCCTTCTTTATCCTAGTTAAGTAAAAATTGTTAGAATTAAACTTTTTATAATGTTTTCTCTTTTATAAGTGAATTTTGATTAGTATAGATTACTCTAAATCAATTAGAGTTAATTTTTAACACAAAATTAAGTAGGAAAATTTAAAAAATGGTCAGCCATACAAAGGAGGTTATGGCAAATTTTTTAAAAATAAGAATTATCTTTTATTATGCTAAAAGAGTAATTCCTATCAATTCTAAACTCTAAAAGTGTCATTTTCATGCATAGAAGATGCATATTGATTATTATTATTCTTATGCATAATAAAGGAATAATTTTCTTTTATTATAAAAGTGTTACTTTCATCAAAATAGATTTTTATGCATAAAGGAATAATTTTCTTTTATTATGAAAGTGTTACTTTCATCAAAATAGATTTTTATGCATAAAGGAATAATTTTCTTTTATTATGAAAGTGTTACTTTCATCAAAATAGATTTTTATGCATAAAGGAATAATTTTCTTTTATTATGAAAGTGTTACTTTCATTAAAATGAATTTTTAGGCATAAAAGATTATGTTTTTATTATAAAAGTGTTACTTTTATCATAATTGATTTTCATGCATAGAGGTATGCATAAAAGATTATTATTTTATTGTAAAAGTGTTACTTTTATCATAATTGATTTTCATGCATAGAGGTATGCATAAAAGATTATTATTTTATTGTAAAAGTGTTACTTTTATCATAATTGATTTTCATGCATAGAGGTATGCATAAAAGATTATTATTTTATTATAAAAGTGTTACTTTTATCATAATTGATTTTCATGCATAGAGGTATGCATAAAAGATTATTATTTTATTATAAAAGTGTTACTTTTATCATATTTGCTTTTCATGCATAGAAGTATGCATAAAAGATTTTTTTTTTTATAAAAGTGTTACTTTCATCATAAATGATTTTATGCATAAATTAGATGCATAAAAGAAATTCTTTTATATTAAAAGAGTGATTTTCATCATAAATGATTTTATGCATAAATAGGATGCATAAGAAAAATTCTTTTATTCTAAAAGTGTAATTCCTACTAAATTGGATTTATGCATCGAAAGATGCATAAAGAAATCTATTTTTAGTTCAAAAGAGTTATTTTCGTCAATTTTGATTTTATACATAGGAAGATGCATTAAAGATTTGATTTTCTATTCAAAAGTGTCATTCTCATTTAAAATGAATTTATGCATTGGGAGATGCATAAAAGATTGATTTTTATTTCGGAAGTGTTAGTCTCCTTAAAATAAAATTTATGCATAAATAAATGCGTAAAGAAATCTTATATCGAAAATAAGAATTCTCTTGTATTCTATAAATAGATATCTATAAATAGATATGAGGATGCGAAACGAATCAATTAGATGAAAATGAACGAGGAATAGATGGAGATGTACGTATGTGAACGAATAGATGTAATTATATGTATGTGAAAGAAATGATGTAGATGTGAAATTTGGATATGGATATATGGATGAGAATGTGAATGTGGATGTATGTGAATGTGAATGTGGATATGGATGTAGATATGGAATGTGGATGTGGATGTATGTAAATGTGGATATGGATGTAGATATGGAATGTGGATGTGGAATGTGAATGTGAATGTGGATGTGTGAATGTGGATATGAATGTAGATATGGAATGTGGATGTGGATGTATGTAAATGTGAATAAGGATGTGGAATGTGGATATGGATGTCTGGATGTGAATGTGAATGTGAATGTGGATGTAAGTGAATGTGAATGTGGATGTGTGAATGGGGATATGGATGTAGATATGGAATGTGAATGTGGATGTATGTGAATATGAATGTGGATGTGTGAATGGGGATATGGATGTAGATATGGAATGTGGATGTGGATGTATGTGAATGTGAATGAGGATGTGGAATGTGGATATGGATGTATGGATGTGAATGTGAATGTGGATGTATGAATGTAGATGTGGATGTGGATGTATGAATGTGGATTTGGATGTGGATGTATGAAGGTGGATGTGAAAATGGATGTATAAATGTAGATGTGAATGTGGATGTACGAATGTGGATGTGTGTGTGGAATAATGAATGCAAATATGAATGTCAATGGATGTTATGTGAAGTGAATGAATCCTATGTGATGGGATAGAAAATGATGTATCTGGTCAAGAATGGATACACATATGAATTGGAATTGGATTAAATAATATGGATTAATGTGAAATAATGTGAAAAGACGAGAGTTCAATATAGAAACTGTATTTGTGACGTGTTTATAAATGACGGTTTTATGTCAAGAATGCTGGGGAAGCATTTTGACCATCTATTAAGGTCGTGGAGACCTACCTGATAAAGTTGCAACTGCTGTGAGACGAAGAGTCAATGAAGGACGTCTCGCGTAGCAAGGTCAACCGAGGTCTTGACCAGCCTCGGTTCAATTTAAATGGTGAGCTTCCATTACGGTGGATGAGGGACCAAGGAAGCGGCCTATGAGTGAAGCGCTAGGTGACCTGCGAAGGATCCTAGAGGGTGCTGACCATACGGTGCTCGGGCTCTGGGTCGCCAAAGATACCCACACGTGCGTCGTGGAAGATATTGAAATAAGGAGTAAGAGATGTTTTCTGAAATCGGGCATGGATCTGGTTGATTGACCTTGCTGGTCTCCTCAAAAAATGAGTCCATGGCTCTTTTATATGGATCTGTTGGTTGATCTTGCTGATCTTCCACGGAGATTCCATTTTGTTATGTGAATATATTGCCGGTTACTATGAGCTAGGAACTATCGAAAAGGCCCCTGAGTGAACAAGTGGTGAGCGTTCTGGTTGCCAATACTGCCATAAGTACACCGATGAATGAATGATTGGAAATATAGATTCAACCAGAGATTTTTAGGATTGTGATCAGTGACTTAATGGTTTCATTAAAGGATTGTTTTAAAGTTAGCTGTTGCGGAGAAAAAGACAATTTCATATTGGGTGTGTAAGTGGTGTGACTAGTTTTATGTTTGCATGAACTTCCAGCTAGGGAGCCTGGGAACTCTTTTCCCTGGTACCCGGGACAAAACCTAACCAAATTCTAAATTGGATCCCATCACTACAGTGGTTGGCGGTTGGCTAACCCATGGGATTGGATGGGGTTAGGCTGGACTGATGGATCCGTAAATCGAGACTCAATTTCTGTTTAGTTCGATAGATGAAGTAAATCCCGGACAAAAATTGTTCTATGAAAAAGAATCAACGGCTGTGCCTCTCAATGAGGAAAAAAAGTGTTGGTCTCTATGATCCAAGTACAGTCTTTTTCCCTGATCTGACTATGGGACTTACGGGTTCGATCAAATAAGCTCAGTTAGTTAAGGTTTTTGACTACGTTAGGGAAAAGTTATCTGGTAGAATCGCCCGTGCTTTCTGGGCAAGAGAAGTTTTTCCGAGTTCGGTTTGGAAGAATCGAGGAATTAGTCACCTGTCCGGATATCTGTGGGTGAGGCCCCAAGTGTGGGACCCTGCCCTGCGCAAGATGTGCTACTTCCACTGCTAGCACCCCGAATTCCGTTGCGCGGTGGGGACAGGGATCTCACATTCAGGAAGTACCTTGTAAGCTACACTTCTAATTTTTTTTAAGTATTGTATAAGGACCACAATACCTTGGACTTAACTTTGGAACTTTTTCACTTTTTAAAGTTTCTAACTTTTCAGAACCTTTACATAAGCTAAATCACCTTCCTAAAAATTAATCGATCTTCTTTTACCTTTCTCGTAATAATAGAACAATCTTGCGCTTTTTAATGTTGTAACATTTTACATGTCTTACATGTCTTTGAAAAAGTCTTTTACATTCTGTAATTTTTCTTTTTGTAACCCAAGTGCTATAGGTGCTTTAGGTTGAAATCCATACATTTGACTAAAATCGGCCAACAGAATATTTAGCACTATTTTAAGCAAATTTTAATAATGGAACATACTCATCCCAATTGTTTTGCTTATGATAAACATATGCTCGAAGCATATCTTCTAGGAATTGATTAACTCTTTCTGTGTGTCCATCACTATGTGGATGTTTAGATGTACTCATACTACTAAGTTTAGTGTCCAACTTTTTGAATGCTTCTTTCTAAAAATGGCTTGTAAACTTTGTATCTCGGTCGCTTATTATATCTGCTAGCAATCCATACAATTTATATAGATAATGGATAAACATTCTAGCCAATTCTGGTGTTTTTACTTCTTTTTTAGTTGGTAAAAATGGTATCAACTTGGTTAACCTATCCACTACTACCCACATTGAATCATGCCCTCTACTTGGTTAACCTATCAAAACTTGGTTAACCTATCCGCTACTACCCACATTGCATCATGCCCTCTACTTGTTCGGTGTAATCCTACTATGAAACCCATAGAAATGCTTTCTCACTTGCCCTTAGGTATTTGTAGTGGTTGTAATATTCCACCTACTTTTAGGTGCTCAACTTTATTGACTTAAAATTTAGGGTTTTTTATAACATAATGCTAGATGTTCTTCTTTAAACCTGCCCAATAAAGAGGTCTTTTAACAAGTGCATAGGTCTTAAAAAAACCTAGCTGCCCCGCACTTGAATTGGCATGACATTGTAGTAAAATATTCTCACGAATATTTTCTTCTTTGGGTACACAAATGCAAACTTTATATAATAAGTACCCATTATCGATGGAAAATTATTTTTCCAATGATATTTTCCACTCATTGACCCTTCTTTAAGTGATTCCTCTCTGAAGAAGCGTTATCTTTTTTAAGTGACATCCTTTTATCACTAGCGCTACATTTTCTTTACTCTCTATTTGAGAGTTATCTTTTTTAATCAAGTAATTCCAAAGTACTTGATAGCTAGGGTCATTAGCAAATTTTCCTTTTAAGCTAATCATGGTGATGTCCCCTTCCCCACTGGCACATGGCTCATTCACAGAGGTGGATACATATGGCACGATTTGCAGGGAAGCCTCCATTATAATTTGAGTCTCATCAACCTACTCTTTCTCCCTCGCTTAATCCATCCCACTTCCATGTCCATCAGCCTCATTTAACTCGGCAATCCAAGGAGGACTAACTTTCTCCGCAATTTCTTTGGTGAATTCCTTGAGCAAAACTTAATTTCTCTTTCTTCTTGCCATTTTTTTTGTTTCCCCACACTCTTTGATGAGTCTACAATTTTTCTCTCCATTCTGTGAACACAAAACAAAAATATTAACTACAATAGCATTCCCATTGGTCCTTTTTTTGTCTTTGTCTCTATCATATGGAGTGTTTCTTGTTCACTATTTATGACAATGAATGACTATTTTTGTGTTGTATTTTGGGTATTTGTCTTGTCCTAGCACTAGTAGTTTGGACACTAGCACTAGTAGTATTTTGGACACTAGCACTAGTTTTTTTTAATCAAAATTAGTGATTTCCTTTCTGTGACTCTCTTTTTGGTTATTCTGTTGAATTGAAATTAACAAATATAGCCTAACCCTTCTAGGGTTCAATGCAAGCTTCATACTGTTGACACGTGTGCTTTTGTTGTCATTGTAGTGTATCGTCCTCTTATACGGAGACTAAAGCTCAAAGAATGGTTGCTGACAAGAAGTACAAAAGGATGTCACAAGCACATCATCAAGCATCATGATTTTATGTCGATGATGAGTGTGAGGAGGGTTAGATAGTGTTCTAACAACCATCCTCTCAAATGAATACCCTTGCTCTCTTTAATTGTTCATTCCCATGTTTCCTCGATGTCATTGTTGTCACTCATGACCTATACACTTTGAATTCCATTTGGTTTTTGTTTGTTTCAAGGCTCTCACATGTATTGATAGTATGTATTGATACATTGTCAAGATGAATCAATGCTTGAAAACCACATGGTTGTAGGGTGAGAAAGCATTGATTGTTTTGTTTATTTTTGTAATCATTTCAGTGCTCTGAGTATATTGCGTGATTCACCTTTTATGATTTCATGTTGAATTGAGAACTCTTAAATGACAATACATGTTAATACATTCAAAAGCTATTACAAGACCTAGTGGTTTGGATGGATGTAGGCCATCACCTAGAGCACTATATGGTTTTTGTAGTCGCTCGAGTTTGTGGCAGCCGACTTTTTGGCCTTATTAAGAATTTCTGTGACTTCCTCCCACTTTGCTGAGAAGTTGTGATCCACTAAGGCTAGTGTGTTCTTGATATGTAGCACTCCCCAAAGCCCCTTCTGAGTAAAATGAAGCATGCTTCGTATTGCTTCTATCAATACAATGCCATTTAATATATTGGGAAAAATGATTTCAATGCATGTTCTATATCTAGCATAACATCATCTCTGTGCAGTGTCCCCAAATATTTTTAAACACACAAACCATTTTTTTAACCGCGTGATTTTTAAATTACACGTGCAAATTTAGAATTAAAAGCACTATGGGGTCAAGCAAGATTGATAAGGACTTAAATACTAGGTTGATTCTCAGATTTTGTTTCTTTGCTTTTTAGTTTATAAATAACTCCAATACGTAATAAAGTTTTATGATGAAGATTGGGTAAAAAGGAAAAAGGGAGCACCTTCTAGAAATGGTGCCATTGAGAAAAAACCATTTATGCAAGCTATTCACCAAATTGTTGATACTAAAATGGATGTGTTTTCGAGAATTGGGGCCCTTTGATTAGCTACAACATACATGTAGCGGCATGCAATACTATTTGAAAAGAATAAGCAAGTGTGTGAGTTGAGACTTTAATCAATGCCAATCTTTATGATGATACACATGGATTGTGATATGAGTGAATAATAGCATACATGATGTGCATAAAACATAATCAATTCCAACACGCAGAAAGAAAGGAAAAAAACAACAAAGAAGATGTGAAGAATATAATACTCAAAGATCTCACTCTTACTTTTTCAAGCAAATTTTGGAGTCCATTATCACCACATGGAGGTGTAGTAATACGAATATAATGAACATCGACATGATCACTCGGACACAAATGACCAAAAAAATTTGTGCAATCATGTGGAGGAGGGCCATGCAAAGATTTAGGGCAAAGATTTAGGAAGGAGGGGCGTGCAAAGATTTAGGAAGGACCGCAACACCCACATGTGTTCGTGATACTTCTCAGAGGAAACCTTTGACTACCCATTGTGTATGGACAAAAAAGAAAAAGAAAAAAGAAGATGGATAAAGATAGAAACAAAAATTGTAATGGGAAAAATAAACCACTAGCAAATATTCTAGGGATCAAAATGGAAGTAGAAATGGTCACCGTGGACTAAATCTAGCCTGACGTTCCCTATTGGTAGGTGAACAATGCAACATTTGGTGAATTCTACTTTGCAATGATGGGAAGAGCCAACGTCTAAGGATCAATGTTGCTATCAAGGATGATTTTTGAGAAATAATGCTTATTTTTTCATAATTTACCTTATTTTTTTATGGTCACTCAAAATAAAATGGCTGTATTTTATGCGAAAATACGAACTTATATGACACCCATCAAATAGCAACCTTGGTCGCTATGAACGCTTGGCTGCAAGCATTAAAAAAAAGGGAAAATTTTGGTGCCTTATTTTACATATTCACGCAAAGATTTGTAATGCATATTCAAGCATATTCAAGTGCAAAGATTTGTAATGTATTAATTTATGCCACTGATGTGGCATAAATTAATACATTTACTAAGGCCTCCTCGTGCTCGTCTCCTCAAATCTACTTGGCCCCCCCTCCCTCTCCTCGGGTCGGTCTATCTCTCTCCACTTGCATCCCTCTGCAGCTCTCTCTCTGCCTTCGCCTCGGTCCTCCCCCCTCTCCTCAGGTCAGTCTCTCTCTCTCCGCTCGTGTCCCTCTATAGCTCTCTCTCCGCCTCTGCCTCTGCCTCCGCCTCCGTCCTCCCTCCCTCTTTGTCCTACGCAAGCCTCTCTTCTTCTCCATTGCCAACATCTCTCCTCCCTTCCGCCCCTTCAGCAGGGTTCTCTCGGGCGACCTTGGCAGATTTGCAGCAAGGTGAGGTTTCTCTCTAACGAGCTCTTTGGTTTTATTTGGTTGAGGAGCAAGCATGCAGAACACAGGAGAGAAACTAACGCGTGTCCACTTGCTAAATTAAAACCTTAATTTGATGCTCAGGTTGATAATTTGATGTTGAAGTTGGTGAAGTTCTTCGTTGATAATTTGATGTTGAAGTTGGTGAAGTTCTTCGTTGTTAATTAATTGTCTGAATATACAACCAAAACATAACGTTAAAAAACGTTTTGGTTGTATATTAAGACAATTCGTTTTGGTGTATTAATTAAGTAGCCACTTACATGGCCACTTAATTAAGTAGCCACTTACATGGCCACTTAATTAATTTTTTGGGGTCTAAGGCTACTTTCTCTCGACGCTCGCCTCCTTCACCAACCTCCTAGGTCACTCGCGCAGCACCTGCACAACAGCTCGCCCCCCACGTTCCCCTCGCATGCTCTCGCCGTTCTCCCCCTCGCCTACCTCTAGAACACATCAGCAAGATGAAGAAGCGCATGGAAGCTCCTCATCACCATGTCAAGCAGAAGTTGCCGCAATAAAATGCATCTGCCCACCTCTTGCATTCTACTGCAAAACAGCCCTAGAAAGGCTCTACGACCGGCCACTCCTCCAGTGGGTTTTCGGATGCACCTGACCTCCACTGTGTTTCTCGATGCGCACATCCATTTTCGGCCTTCCCCAACAAGCACCCACACTTCCTCCTCCTTATGGCTCGACAGAACTCAGAGAGAGAAGCACCCCCACTTCCTCCTCCTTATGCCTCGACAGAACTGAGAGAGAGAATAGTGAAAACTTCCAGATCGTGCAAGTGAAGGGGCCATGTATTCTAAAAAAAACAATCAAACTAATAAGCACCCAAATTATCACAGTAAAGGAATGTACCCTATTGCTTTACGTAACTCCAAGGTTTGTATACTCAAACTAATTAATTAACTAAAAAAAACGTTTGGGTGCATATTTAACAGAGTCACTCTATATAAACGCCCATGTGTATGTGCGTTTTAGAAAGACATATACACAATGACTATACTGCATGCCCAAGCAGTCATAGATACATTGAATGCGGTCGCTTCTGCATCATCATCATCATCATCATCATACAGAGCTCATCTTCTTCAGCTTACAGCCGATGAGATTAGGAAAGCCGGGGGGCCTTACACATCCGTCTACCTCTACATGCTGCTGCAGGGCAGCGAGGAGCTTGTCCTGGAGGCCATTTCCGGGCGCCCAACAGAGCACGCGAGGATCAGGGTGGGCCAGGGCGTGTGTGGAACGGCGGTGGCCCTAGGGCAGGATCAGAACGTGGGCGATGTGAGGGGCCGGACAAACTACATCGCGTGCAATGTGGACACGAGGAGCGAACTTGTGGTGCTCATCCGCAACAAGGAAGGCGTGGTGATTGGTCAGATTGACATAGACAGTGATCACATCAACCCTTTCTCTCAAGAAGAAGAGGCTGCTGTTAGGCTTGTTGCCAATGCCCTTGGTATGCTGCTCTGAACTTGTTTGAAACCATTCAGTACCATGAATTAACCTAACCTTGTATCTGACATGCATTGATGATGCTTTTCAAAGGATTAGTCATACCCTTATCATGTGTCAGGATTATTCATACCCTAATCATGTTTTAATCAGGCATTAATTTTGTATTTTGGCATTCATTATTCATATGGATTACCCATACCCTAGTCATCTTTTAGCCATGCTTGTCATGTTTTCAGTCATCTATCTACATACATTGTATGTATCAGCCATCCATTTCATAGTATCGCATGTTTTTCACATATCATATGCATTCATATTAGGTATTTTACATGTCATATACACTACATACGCTTGTAATCCATTTTACACATACGTGCTAATTAATTTTTGACATGCACATCCAGTAGATATGCTAATTTGTGTAGCATTTATACACACTCGCATTACTTTGTGGAGTATTTACATGAAGCAGTTGTGACTGATTGGATATAACTGGGTGTTGGGACTAGAAAAAGATGGGCTGAGTATAGAGAAATGATGAGATGCGGTGCAATACCAGGGATGTTAGCAAACAAGAGCAATGGAAGGCGTGAACAACAAGGAGAAGAGCAACACAGCAGGCACACACAGAGAGCTCTCACGTAAGAGGCTGTGAGAGAATCAACATTAACCAGAGTAAAAAGGCCCTTAATACAAAGGACTAATGGGTCCAACAAACAAGTGCCATGTGTCCCTACAATGTAGGGGAGGTGCTAGTACTAAGGTTATAAACCATTCTAGTGTGTGTGCTAATAAAAGCCTATTGTCCTAGCACAATAACCCTTAACACCTACATACAATTCCACTACTAATGTGAATATCTCCTACAAATCCCCCCCTGTCGTGGAAATGTATATGTACAGAGTAGCCCAAAGCTTTGCAAAAAGTGTCTAACTTCTCACAAGGAAGCGCTTTGGTGAAGAGAACTGCCAGGTTGTCCTGTGATGGGCAATAGATAGGGCTAATATCACCTACATGAAGCCTCTCCCGCACATAATGATAACGTACCTCTATGTGCTTGGTCTGTGCGTGGAAAACTGGATACCGTGCAATAGCCATAGCACTCTGACTGTCTGTAAGTAGGGGGGTACCACCCTGCTGATGGCATGCAAATAGGTCATCAAGTAACTTCCTCAGCCATATGCACTCAACCGAGGCTGTGAAGCTACATTGTAGTCAGCTTCACATGAAGATGTCCCCCACTATAGGTTGCTTTTTCGCTAAGCCATGAGATGGAAAAAGGCAAGAGTTAAGGACCCCTCTATGGTCTTGTGGCAAAAAGGCCACTAAATTTGCAATGCAAACTACTTATCATTTCCCACAAAGAGTCATGATGCATGGTGGTAGACCACTACTACATCACAGGCACCCACATAGACTGCCATCCACCATTAGTAGGATATATGAGTTGTTTGTCAAAGACATCCTCCTCATTGTAAAAGAGGTAGGAGTGATATCCGTCTTAAGTCATCCTCCGCACTGTAAAAGATGTAGGAGCGATATCCGTGTGCTAAGAAAATCCCACTTGCAAACCTATTGTGTCATGTGGAGATCCCACTCTCTAGGACTCACCAAATTACAACCATGCTCCCACTACAAGATTGTAAGTCACTAGAAATAGGAGATCTAACAATATGGAAATCTATCAAAGGGGAGGAAGAGATTAAAAAAGAGCAATGGGTTCCTTCTTGATAAGAAGAGATGGAGCGTCACTAAAAAAAAGGATTGTCTAAATTGTTATGAAGTGGATTACTCATAAGGGTGTCTAAAGCACAAGGATGATAAGATGGAAAAAGAAAAACCAAAGAAGGTAACACTACTGTTGTATTATGTGAAAGGAAACTTTAATGACCAAGACAGGTTCTTGTTGCTAAAGGATTTTCTTGGAGAGTGCCAAGGCTCAAGGTGTAACTAGGTCACTCTATTTGATGCTCAAAAGTATGGTGAAGTAAGCAAGGGAGAAATTCACACCTGTAATATATCAAGCTAAATTTGTAAGAGAAAGTCAAAGTGTGTCGTTATTGCCTTGTTATGAGGCATATATTTTTACCAGTGTGATCCACAAATGCACTCACTTTGACATACTTTGACTCTTTGAAGGGAGGTGGTTGATCTAGTGGTAATCTCCTATGATCTAAGGAATGCAACTACATAAATGAAAGGCACTCGTGTAATCTCTACCATTGAGTGTCCTTAACCTAATATAGCTTAACATGTGTTTTGTTAGGAAATTTTATTCAAGTGTTGACTTTTCATAGTTTTGAATAGAGCTAAGTGGTGTCTTTTTGTCTTTGAAAACAAGAAAAAGGCACTTCAAGAAAAGGATCTCTTTGATTATCTTTGAAATTTATCTTATATTAATGATTGTAGGCTCCATGCATCATATATGCTTGACATGTGAGGGCATGAGAGCTTGCATGAGATTTACTTCAAACAATTATATTAGGAAAATTTTTCATATCTTTTTTCCAAAGTTATTATTGTCATTTAAGAGTACACATCAGCATGTGAAGGCCCTACCATGTATATTTCCTTAGAGTGTGGTGGAAGATGAATTTATAATTCGGGTAGAGTGACTCACACGGGGCCTCTCCTAACAATATCTTAGACATCGGCTATCCCATAAGCTCCACATGTTATCTAGAAGATTTCTTTGTCCGTGAACTTAGCACACCTGGACCTTATACCAAGTTTCTCTCTTACTTGATAGTCCGTGACCAGTGCTTCAAGTCCCTAAACTCATAGTCCTTGACACTCTCTCTCTCTATGTGTCCAAGGCTACTACAAGTGCCCGCGACCTTGACTAAAGTGCTCACACATACATCTACCACGTGGCCTACATCATCGGTGGCTCAGAGGTGGTTTTACTTTGTTGGGGCAGGTTACATTGGGTTGTGGGGTCTCTCTCTCTCTCTCTCTCTCTCTCTCTCTCTCTCGATTTTCACATGGCTCCTCACTCTTTGGAGCCTCACATCTTCTCTTGTCTTCAGTCTTCTCTGAATTATCATGTATCATGGGATCTTTCTCTACAACCCTCATGAAGGGTAGCTACCTAGCGGCTCCTCGAGGCTCAACAAGCTCCCAATGCAAAGGCAGTAGACAAACATTCCAGGGCTACTAATTATCTAAGGTTTGGCCTCTATTTTGTCAATTCAAATTAAAAGTCTAATCTCTCCTTGATAACCTCTTACGATCACTGAACTGATAGATCATTTGACCATGCGTGACCCACCCCATTTGACCTAATGGGTTGGCCACTGCCCAATCACATTTCATCATGTTTGATGCTCGTTAGGAGTGAAGGGTTCATATGGTTCTCTCGCCTATGGCCAGATCAAACTAACTGCTATCATGATACCATATAGGATATATTTCTCACAACACTCCCCGCCTTTTCTTCCTCGTCGCATGACCTAGGTTCACTCCGTCATGTCTGAGGCCCGTTAGGAGTGAAGGGTTGGCCACGATCATATGGTTCTCTCGCCTATGGCCGGATCAAACTGCTACCATGATACCGTATAGGATAGATTTCTCACAACACTCCCCGCTTTTTCTATAGAGATCGCCTACCTCATCCCTCCCCTAGTTATACCGGAACCCACACTCGATTGTGAGAGGTTAAGGTTCCAGTCGACTGCCATCACATGAGGCATCTCTTGGATACAACTCACATGAAACAATAGCCCGTGCAGTACCTTAACATGCTCCACATTCGCTAGTGCAGGGCTCACCCCGTACCACTGGTTAATTCAAACAATATAACCATTCTAGAAATCAATACATAAAGCATTCACATGAATCACTCTTGGCATGGTAATCCCTTCTTGCATTGGAACCTTACATAGGATCCATCCTCGCATTCTCATTAAGTACCAATTCATATGGTTTGGTTTGCCTAAGACCTTAGTCTAGGAATCCCGTATTCGTCTTACTAGTCACCTTACTCATTGCCAAGATCTATAAATTTCAATAGGATTTTTTGAGTCTAGACAACATAGATTTCATATGATAACTCTGCAATTCATACAATCTTCTCTTAAATCCTTGGATCAATAACTTGGTACATAATTGTAAATGCTCAATCTTAACTACTTAGTACCCAATCATAGATGCTTACCTCACTAAAATTCAATCTAAGACTAATGGGTTATCATAAATTTCTAAACCACCTTAGAATATGAAATATTTTTCTAAACATGAATTAGACTCATCTACTTTCATCTAAAGGCTAAAAATCAATAAGACAGACTACATAATTTTTACGCGACGCACTTTTAATCAAGAATATAAACTAAGGCGAAGGTTTACTCTCTATTATAGAGAATTGTGTAGAGAATTCAAATATGATTTATACTATGGTTGTTCGTTCAAAGTAAAATTCCAATTCCAATTACTTGATTAGACATGAATTTGATAAAATTACAATAAACATAAATACCTTTGATTTGAGTGAGTTTGGGGGAGTGTTTATGATAAAAACCAAGTATTGTAGCCCTCCTCTTCAAAAAAGAAAAACACTTCTATGATGGGCTTCCCAATAATGCTAGTAAAAGTACACTCAATATATGACAAAAAGGAGGCTAATAAGTATACTAGGTAATACTAGGGATGTCAAACCTCAAGTATGATACCAAAATTTATGCAAAACTTTTAGTGTCATATTGATACTAGGTAATACTAGGGATGTCAAATCTCAAGCACGACTCTAAAATTTATGCAAAAATTAGCCTATAGTGTATGTAAAAGAAAAATATTGAGAATCTCTCTCCTCCCTTTTCCTATATATACTATTTGTGAAACGTACAGGCCCAAGTGACTTTAATCTTTACCCATCCCTTTTTGGCCTTAATTTTCTCAACTTTAGACTTCACCACTCTTTGTCCCATTAACTTTTGGAATTATATGTATCCACTCTTTCTCTCTTCCTTTTTGGGCTAGGGTGCACGACTCCTCTCCTTCCTAACTTGCTTTCCTAAAAGTACTCCCTTTATGACTTGTGGCCCTTATACACTCAATTATTAATCATTTTAGATCTTAAAAACCATTTAACCTTACACTTTAATAAAATATTCTTATAAACCATAGTTTACCAATTAATAAACATGTGTGCCTACTACACATGTATTCACATTATTGCATATCCCTATGCTAAAACCTAATGCAAATTTAATATTTTTATTTTTTTATTTGTATAATATTTTAAGCCTATATCCCAACCTTACATACTAATTTAATTTTTTGGTGTTAATGTGTATGTGCACATTTCTAAGGGTCTAATGAAAATTTTAAGGCTCTTACCTATTAAATTATTATTTTTAATATTATTTTTATAATATTTTAAGCATATATCTCAACCTTACATAGTGTAAATATGCATGTGCAGATTTCCAAGGGTGTAATTAGTTTCTAAGACTCTTACCTATCAATTCAGAAGCTAAGTAAATTATATGTTTTTCCATAGAATTGCTCAAAATCATTTTCAAAAATTTCTTTCAATAATATAATTCAGTTATAGGAGGTATCTTCATTCTCCCCCATTGAAGTTCTGAGATGTCCTCATCTCACAAAATATGGATAGTCTTTTAGCATGTCTTCTCCCTTTTCCCAAATCACATCTTTAATGGGGCAAAACTTTTATCTAGACAACATATTCACCTTCTAGGAGAGGCGACAGCTTCGGCCAGGATGCGGCAGCAGGATCTCGTAGTGCTACTTCTAGACTTTGAGAAAGCTTATGATAGAGTGGATTGGAGCTTTCTAGAGGGCATGATGAGCCAAATGGGATTCCCTGTGGAGTGGATTCGTGGGGTCACAAGACTTTACTCAGCCTTACACAGCCAACTCATTCAGGGAGCTCGTGGCGCGACAGATTCCCCCTTTCCCGCTCGGTTTGGCAGGGCTGTCCTTTGGCACCTTACCTCATCTTATTCGTCGCTGAGGCCATGAGTAGTTTTCTCTCAGCCTAGGAGACTGGGCTTCAGGGATTGCGTCTTCCCCTCCACACGCAAGAGGAGCTGCTTGACTTAAAGTTTACAGATGACACAAGCCATGTGCTTCTTGACACCATGTGGTACATCACTTCGTGCTGGGCCTTCTCTCGAGTATTTATTGGCTAGGTATAATGATTGATCCGAAACTTCTTATGGGCCGGCAATGACGGGAGGCCAGCCAGGGCCAAGGTGGCATGGAGAGTGATCATTCAGCCACGTCGTAGAGGGGGGCTAGGTATCATTGATCCTGCTATTCAGAGCCATGCCCTTCTAGGCAAGTTGATTGTTAGAGGAGCCCTAGAAGGACTTCCTCTTGGCCCAGATTTCAGCCCACCCACCGAGTCTTGGGGACCCTTGACCGCAGAGTACCAGATGGATTTTCATAGAGATGCGGGCCTGTGGTTTTAGTCCAGCTTTTGAGGACAGATTTGTAGCCAACTTACTTCGAGCTTGGGATCATCTTAGGCCGGCCCTTAGACAGATAGCTTCGATAGCCTCAAAGGAGCGACTTCGACAGCCTTTGGTCTGGAACCCCCTGATCCGTTTACCCAGGGCCACATGTTAGGGGCTCGATCGCAT